>NW_019943834.1:0-3671 GCF_002910315.2 Salvelinus sp. IW2-2015
AAAAAAGGCAAACCAACCGTATACCGAATGGACTGTTAAAACAACAAACGCCTAACAAATTTTGCGAGCATAGATATTTTCATTTAATAGCCCAGGAGATTCAAGCGCCTAAAGAAAGTATGAGCAAATAAGAGTAAAGTTGTAATCTGAAAGAGAATGATAGAGGCAAAAAAAAGGCCATATCAACGTTACCGACCTGAAGGTGAACATCTACCTTAGAACGTCAAAAACATCCTTACCTAGAAGACATCATATCGTCAGATTTAAAAAGATTATAAACCTCGTGTTGTCAGGACTGAATGCCTTTCTGGATGAAAGAAGAAATCTAATGGCGTTTAGATAGATAATTAATCAGTTATATCTGCCCATCTGAAGATTCAATATTCATTATTTATAAATAGGCCCTATTAATTTTGTTCTGGCATGTGACCAATTCCAAAAAAAAATGCGTAAATATTATATTATATTTGCTGCATTATGAAATTTATAAAAGCTTTCGGTGATAGGACAAAAACCATAAGCAAATAGTATAACATTGTGATATTAACTAAAAGATGTTTAATCAGTGTGATTTTCTCCACATAATAGAACAGGTATTTTCCGTTTCCATTAGCTAAGTAGCAAGATCTTATCTATTTTTGCTAACTTTCTATTAAAATGTATTGGAGTGAGATCATTTCTTTCTTTTGGGAGAGGTAAACCGAGTATGTCCACATCCCCATCAGACCATTTTATTGGTAAACTACACGGGAATGTAAATGTAGCATTTTTTAGTGATCTAATACGTAAGATAGTACACTTATCATAATTTGGTTTTAATCCAGAGAGGTTAGGTTAGAAAAAGTATCTAGATCCTCTATGAGGCTGTGGAGGGATTCTAATTGTGGATTTAAAAGAAAACATGAATCATCAGCATACAATGACACCTTTGTTTTTAAGCCATGGATTTCAAATCCCTTAATATTATTGTTGGATCTAATTTTAACAGCTAACATTTCGATGGCAATAATAAATAGATATGCCGATAATGGACAACCTTGTTTTATTCCTCTTGACAGTTTTAAACTTTCTGACATGTAGCCATTATTTACTATTTTACACCTAGGGTTACTGTACATAACTTTAACCCATTTTATAAGAGACTCCCCAAAATTGAAATACTCCAGACATTTATATATAAACTCCAGTCGTACTTTATCAAAAGCCTTTTCAAAGTCAGCTTTGAAAACCAGGCCTGGTTTCCCAGATATTTCATAGTGTTCTATTGTTTCCAGTACTTCTTATATTATCTCCAATATATCGTTCATGTAAAAAACCTGTCTGATTAGGATGAATCATATCTGACAAAACCTTTTTAATTCTATGCGCTAAGCATTTAGCTAGAATTTTTGCATCACAACACAGAAGTGTAAGAGGCCTCATTTTTTTATGGACAGGATCTTTATATATACACCACTTGAATCCTGTTTCAGTAATAATGAAATCAGACCTTTTTGATGAGTGTCCGATAATCTACCATTTATATAGGAGGGGTTAAAACATGCTAATAATGGTCCTCTGAGTATATAAAAAAAGTGTGGTATACCTCCACTGTTATGCCATCCAGCCCTGGAGTTTTCCCAGACTTTAATTTCATCAAGAAGTTCCTCCTCTGTAATTTGGCCTTCACATGAGTCTTTCTGTACAGATGTTAATTTGACATTATTAATCATAGGGAAAAAATCCATACAATTAGCTTCGGTTAGTGGAGATGGAGGAGACAAACTAAAACATATGCTTACTTTACTTCCTCTTTCAAAATATCCTTTGGTGAATCATGAGTGACTCCATCATTTGTAACAAGTTTCGGTAAAAAAAAAATTGCCTAAGAGTTCTATGTTGAATATTGAAAAGAAATTTGGTGATTTTTTCCTATTCCATCAGTTCACTTTATTTTTATAATGTCTTGCTAAATTGCCTATAATTTCCACCTTTTGTCTATTCCATTTGCACACAGCATGTGAAATTTATTGTCAATCAGTGTTGCTTCTAAGTGGACAATTTGATTTCACAGAAGTGTGATTGCTTGAGTACATTGCTGTTGTTTAAGTGTTCCTTTATTTTTTTGAAGCAGTGTATATTTACACTGGATCTTTCTTAAATAAGTTTCTCCAAATGAAAATCAAAATCAAGTTTGTCATTTGCGTAGGAAACAGCGCTTAGTGTGCACAATACAATGAAATAAGTATTTAACTACTTAAGTACAGTACAGTAAGTTGCTATACGGCAGAAAGAGACAGTTCAGTTTATCAACAGTCTTATGGCTTGGAGGGAGAAACTGTCTCTCGGCATGGTGCTGCTACACTTGATGCTCTGATACAGTTTGCAAGACGGTAATGGAGCCAAATGTCTTAGTTACCAAATTTTGATATAAGGCCTACCTCGAACGTCAAACACAGTCAGAAGGCCGGTATGTACTGACTGTGAAAGTCATGGTCATTTGTCTCTCCACTCTCCATCTAGGCACCGGGACTCATGGGATGAACTGCCTGACTAAGAGAACAAAGGTTGTTGTTAAACATTGTAGGTCATTGGTAGCCCAATCACATCTTGGCTCTGCCCATAGTGCCGCCAAAGTACCACTCATATGCTTTTTAAACGTAGGCATATCATATTAATTATTCTTTCTTAAGTACCCACTTAAGAATATTGTTTCCTGGTTTATATGAATGGTGTAAGCATTGGCTAGAGAGTTTTAAATCATGCGAGAAATTGTACATGTCGGGAAGAGTATTAAAGTTTAAGACACAGACAGGAGTCACAGCCAAAGAATTAGACCCAAACCTTTAACTTCTCACGAGTCACCAACCTGATCCGGTAGCCCCCCACCCTCCCCCACTGAGTAGCATAGCTAGCATAGCGTCACAAGTAACTTGTAGCATCTAAATATCATTAAATCCAAGTCTAAGACACACAGATGAAAGATACAGGTCTTGTGAATAAAGCACATTTCAGATTTTTTAAAATGTTTTACAGGGAAGACACAATATGTAAATCTATTAGCTAACCACGTTAGCAAGGAACGAATATTTTACCAGGCAGATTCGGCTAGGCGCCCACGGGCCAGTTCACATGCACACAGATATGATATCGGTAAAATTGGGTCTTTACTATGCTGATCTTTCATCAGAATGTTGATCAAACGTGTCCTTTGTCAAGATGAGTCGTTGGTTCTGTTCAGAATTGTTCCTTGCCCATCCATTTGCACAGGTACCGGTCGAGTGGCACGGATTTCTCAAACGTAAATACAATCCGACAACCGGAACACCGCAAAACTCCGGAAAAATTCAAATAAATCTGACTTAAACTATATTGAAAACATACATTACGATGATATGGTCACATGTATCAAACAAAATTCGACACGGAGATAGTTTTCATACATAACGCCAAGCAAACCCAGTACACATCGCAGCTCAAATTCGACGCCGATTCAGTAAACCGGAAGTTGTCGGTCAACGCCAAAGAAAAGGGTCTTTTCACGTCAGTCCCAGATAAACAAAGAATTTCTCTCTTGACGTCCTCTTGACAACCAGAGGAAGGCGAATGAAGTGTGTTTCTGGTCAATAGGGGCACGACCAATAATATTAGGCAGAGTTTTGAAGCCAGCATAACACATCTTGATTTTATGT
>NW_019943834.1:5092-14179 GCF_002910315.2 Salvelinus sp. IW2-2015
TACATGGGCCTAGTCATATGTAGATGTTTCCATTCCTAACCACCACCCTAACTATATAGGAAAAAAGATAAGAAAAACCAAATTTACCTGGAAACCAAAATTTTCTTTTGTTTGTCCATGAGATTTCGGGAATATTCATTTTTACCTGGAACTGCCTTTTCCGCACGGATCCATCCCTTGAAATGTTTTTGGTCGTCGGTCATTTCCGACTGTCTAATTTACTACTTTACGTATTTCGATATGTAACGATAAACTAAAAAATATGATTTTCTAAATCTCCGCAGGACACCCAGAAACTGAAATACTGTACTCCAACCCGACTGAGCGCCGAAGAGCAGAACGGAAGAGCCGCAGCGGACAAAGTTATCCAGCTCCATAGAGTCAGCGCCACTCAGTTCCATCGTTCTCTGGTTGACGGACCCTTACCACTTCTTTCTGGTTGGTGGCACTACCACCAGTCGATCGTCAAATCGGTTTTTCCTTTTGAAAGGCATCATTCTCCCCTGTGGAAGCAAAATTGTCTCAAAAAGTAACTTAATATCATATTGTGCTATTTACTACCAGTTTCCCATCCCATTCTGTATCTTATATTAGATCTTTGATTTAGATAAAAATGCTGTTTTCAGTACGTATCTTTCCAGTAATCAATATGTTTATCCAATGGTTATAGAAGTATGGATCAACAATGTTATCAAGAGTTACTATTATTAGTTTGGTCTTGTCTTCATCAATAGTCCCACTGTCCTAACATCCTCTTTCCAGTTTTGAGTGAACTTTTACACTGACAGTGCCAACAAATGTCTACGTGGGTATTTTTATAGTCAGTGGAGAACATCAACTTTACAGTTCATCACTGTGGTTGTTTTCACTGATAAATCTCCATATATGTTTTCATACTGAAAAAGAGGAATTGGTGACATGGCTTGTTGTACGCACAAGGCGCACTCTGATAGAATTGAATTACAAATATTTGCACGGTTTTAATGACCAGTCACACACGAAACAGGAGATCAAATAAATTGAGTTTGGTTAAAAAGAGAGAATTAACTTTATTTAACAAGACATTTTGATGACAACAGATGTTTACCTGACTAAAACATCTCTTCAGGGTTTCCTTATTACAAGGCTATGGCTAGTCAAACTATGTCCAAGAATGTTTCATTCTACAAACCACTACTATATAGAAAAAGATAGAAACCCATTTTCTGAAACAGAAAACAGAAATGAAGTTGAATAACAAACCAGTCTTATTCTCAAACAGTGAACGGGGTGGAAAATAACTTTTCTTGATCTCTGAGTAAGTGATAACCAACCAGTCACCAAAACAAGGACTTTTTAAGAGCTGGATCTTGCAGCGTTCATTCGCAGCAACACCTTGTATGAATGTTACTCAAATCTGAGTTGTTTTTAGCGGAGGTTGTTTATTTCAAAACAGGAAGGAAACAAGGAAGAATGAAAACACTATAATCACAGTTATGTATACTGTGAGCAGGACTTCTTCCGCATGGTATTGGTTCTGTGGTGGGAAAGGGACAGCTGCAAAGCAGCCGTCTGGGGGGTGGAGGAAGATGTGGGGAGTACTTGACATGCTAGTAGGGCCTCCTGTCTGTTGCTGGAAAACGTCAATCGTATCTTCATCCTCCATTTCCACGTCAGGAAAAAGGGAGGAAATTAAGACAATTTGATAAAACCCAATATCAATAGATGACTTGGCATTCATGACAAAATTACATCAATTAGCTGTGATGAAAAGCTTTCTTAGAAGCCATTTTGCATTTAACATTCTTTCGGCATGCACAATGTTCATTGGTATTCTCAAACAGGGAGGAATGCATATTATACAACGGTGGTCTAAATCCTGAATGTTGATGGTTAAAAGCACATTCCAGCCGGTGTCTATTCACACAACTTACCACCAGCTAGATCTATTACGTTAAAATGCCTGTTCCATCTGGACTGCGCAATCCACTGTCTCATCAACCCAGCCATAAACTTGATCTCCACTAATAAAAACATCTAGACTTTATCTCACATTTTTTAGACAAACATTACGTTTTCAACAGCGGAGATTTGTATAACCTTGCTGTCTGCTCTCCAGCTATCCATGTTAATGAACTTGTAGGGGTCGGGAGTCAAACGAGAGAGCGAGGCAGGCAGTGTTTTCAGCCAGTCGAATCATGAATAAGCTGGCATAATTTTTTGGATATATACAAAGAAATATAAATTTAAAAAGGTCAAACGAAACGAAGTGCAGCTAGTTTGCAGTCCTTCCAGCTTCAGTTTGAAGTTATTGTGTTAGCTGTGTTGTGGCTAGCTCCTCTAAACAACAGTGCCGTAACAAGAGAGCACATTTTATGCAGGCAGGCGAAATCTCGCCTCATTAGCTCTTGTTATGGATGTATCCAAATAAATGTCACTAGAAAACAGCTTACTATGCCTGCAAGGACCTGCGTGTAACATACCACGCCTTACACCCTGACTACACATTCGCGTCGCGTGCATGGAGCGTTGGAAAATACATTTAGAAATTGTATATTATCAATTTATGCACCACACTGCTCGCGAGCGTCTGCGTTGCCAAGCTCTAAAATAGAAGTCAGTTTATTTGTGATGCAGATTGCGCTGCAAGTCCTGCCTCTCCCATCTCCTCATTGGTTAATAGAAGCAGGTACCTGTGCCATCCCCTCATTGGTTATACCCACGTGGGGTGACTGAAAGACGAAACGGAGGTCGGTGGTTGTAATGCACCTAATTTATGAAGTTGCCAATCGCAATATAAAGTCCAGAGAAGAAAAAGCCTGGAAGGAGAGATACTAGAAACGATTCGATTTGACCGTTTTATGTGTGGATTATTTTCAGAGTAGAGGGCTTCTGCATTTCAGGTAAAATAACATCAATGTTTATATCCCAGGACAAATTAGCTACGCAACAGCAAGCTAGCTAAATAGGACAAATTAGATAGCAAGTGAAAGCTAGCTAGCTAAATTGCCATAAATTTTAATGCTTTTTTGACTTTCCCCAAATTATTGTAATTGGTTCAGAGTTTGTTTGATATTTTAACCTGCGTGTCGTGAACGCGCTTTGGTGTGGGGGGGACAAAATACATATGCACGCGCGCAGCCGGTTTGGGTTCCGTGTTACTAACATCTGCGTGACGCTGCATGTTAATGAAAGTCAAAAGGTGCATAGTTTATATTTATATTAAATCTCAACCATAAATGTTAGAAATGTACAGTTTTGACCGGGCAAGCCGACATTCCAAAGTAGCCTCCGAGTGTAGCCTAAGGCTTGTGTATTTATCGCTAATGGCCTAGAAGATATTATGTCCAATCTATAGGTAATCTGTCTTTCCCTCAACACCTCATGGCATGGTATGTTATCTTGCCATATACAGATCTAAATGTTGTTAACCAATCACAGACTGTGTTGTTACCAGTTCCCTGTAGCCTACAACAGACKACCAACAACCAAGAGTRGTTTTCGTGYCTTTCAGTCAAATAGAGGAGTTCATAGGCTTTCCCAAATTGTTAASTTTAYTGTTAGTTAAGGGTTATAGTTTAGGGTTCAGGGTAGGGACATCCTAAGGAATCCGGATAGCAGTGACCATTCATAGAGTAAGAGACGGGCACAGCATTTGAGAGCGTGTCACYTGACATGAACGTGATGTGAACTCGACGGCAGTTTGACGCCTTRGAAAAAAACTTGCCTCCATTAACAGTCCATGTTTATTCATGGATGGTATTTTATGGTGCTAGGAAGACGTTAGCTGACCTCGTAAAAGGTATCAGTAGCTCTACAAGGCTTAATTATGGCATGTTAAACCCCCCATACAGCTTAAACAAATGTAAACGCAGCTACTGTTGTTATTCAGTCTGCACTGTTTGACGGGACTGTAAGTTAGCCGTAGATGGCTAGRGAGCAACCAAGGGATTAGAACGTTGCCAGCCAGTATGGCAATGGAACATTTAGAACAAACGACTGGGTTGCGTCCATAGATACAGAACGACTGGGTCGKGTCTCTGGCAAACGAACCAATAGAACGAACAACCAGTCAGCTTGGGTAGCAACCCTAGATGTGTCGGGACTATATTTTGGGGAAGGATGAAATAGTATGAATAAATTCATTAAAATAATGTTTTTAACGCAAATATGTCAATCATTATTTGAATATGTTGGTAACCCGTATAAAAGTGATAATGCCCTGAAAGCCGGTGTTTGGAGATGATATTGGCACGGTTTGCCYACCCTCGAGTTCTTCTCGGGGCTAACAACACCCGTGCCATTATATCCTCCAAACATCGGCTCCTCTGGCATTATCACTTKAATGTATTATTGCTGGAATGGTGTTGTTCAAACAAAATAGAGTGAATTGACACAATAAATCAGTTCCTCCCATAAGACTCCAGGCTTACCTGTGCAGGTGTGTGTCTCGTTTATTAGCTGTCCATCGAACTGGATACTGTCACTTCTCTACTATGTGAATGAAAACACTGCAGAAAGGAAGGGATGAGGAGATAAGGAAGGGCGTTACTATATTGCCACTCCATATCCACGTTGGCCGACATCTTTTATCAATAAAGGAAGAAACAACAGGATAGGAGGGAAGTGGCTTCTACTCAACAAAGCCTGTAGAGCCTTGCCTACTTCCATGACTTCACTGGTCTAAAGAGACACACAAGATCCATTAAGGGAGGGCACACACGCACGCACACACAGCATTGAGATTAGGCCTACTTTTTCCTAAATAAAAATAGTTTCAAGCACTAGACGAGTGGACAGTAAGAAATCATAACATTTTACTCATTTAGCAGGAGCTTTTATCCAGAGCAATTAGGGTTAGGCACCAACAGATTTTTCACCTAGTTGGCTGGGGGAGTCAAACCAGCAACCTTTCGGTTACTGGCCCAACGCTCTTAACCACTAGGCTATATGCCAGACAGAGCTGGGACACTGGAATAATGATGATGAAAATGAAGATGATAATATGATGAAGACAACACAGCCCATAGCGCTCGTCTCCTGTCACAGACAATATAGACTACATCTGACAGTGAACAGATCAAAGAGATACAAGTGTATAAAAGGGTGCATGTATCGCCTTCTCTCTTCAATGAGTTTCCTTGTCCTCAATGGATAATATGAGCTGTCATCTTTCATCAACCCCTGTATTCCCATAGTTAGGGTCATGACCTTTTCCATGTCAGGTCATAGGGAAAATTCCTGGGCCATAGTCATAAAGCGTCTCTGTTTGGAGTACACAGTGCAAATAAATGCTTAATTACAGGTTCACCTCTCGACAATAGYAAAGTAAATAAGAGTTCAAAAAATAAAAGCTCGATGAATAAGAACGAGGATAAAAAKGTTGCTAACAGATATTACAAGGAGACTGGTCTTTTCTATAACCTGGCACAATTTGGGATCTGGGGGAAGGGAATGGGCAGGGTATATGCAAATTAAATACTGTAGTATTTACTCTAGTTAAAAAGTCTGGCGTGTTTGCGGACTGTAGTGTTTTTGAGGACAATTCTGTAGTATTTACTAGTGTTTTTTTGTGATGATAACACTGTAGCATTTACTATGGTATTCTACAACATCATATAGTAAGTACTACACATGATTGAGGAATACTACAGTGTGTAGTATAGTATATTACAGTTTACTACAGAATTCTATACTAAGTACTGTAGTATTCTATAGTAAACTGCAGTATTTTTTCATGTGGGCACACACACACACACACTTTACTGTAGTACTTACCCTGGGGATGACCCAGGTGAAGAGGATGAGCAGACTCAGGAGAAGCACAGAGCCAGCAGTGACAGCTGAGACCAGGACCATATACCAGGACATTCCTAGCCCTGAGGACGCATCATTCTGGTCAGACTCCTCATCTGTGGCACAGCAACACACCAGGGTAGCACACATTTTTAAATTCAGTTCAGTACATATCATAAAAAATATCCCCAGGTGCAATTCGTTATAAAATAGATGTTGAAGAATCCAATACAACTCAACAAASTGASCAATCTAAACMTGTTTAGAAGTTACAGCSTGMTAGCTCAAGTTAGGATCAGTTCCTATGAGACTGCYCRYCTCAGAGCTCACATTAAGACAATGGTCCTGAATCGTTCCCTAACCCTCTTGACCCTAACCAATGTTCCCTCTGAGCTCCCCTTGGACTGCCACACAGATTAAATATCAGCACGCACAGAGAAGCACAAMATTGAACTTCAATCAACTTTCTAGAGTTTTTCCCTTAAGTTAACACTAACAACGCTTCGCTCTACTGTGGTAATTGTGCTCGAATCAACGCAATTTTAGCCACTTTCAATGCATCGAAACAAAATGAGCTATGCAAGACTTTGAATGCAAAACTAACTGTGCAAGAGAGTTTKTTGTAGGCAGCGCACATCAAAGTAGGATTCTATTGAATTGACAGGCCTGTACTCTACATAGACCGGTGCGCCATAACCAATCAGAGTTMCAGTAGGCTTATATGCAAATAGCCATATACGGATCTGTGCCATTCACTTTGAACAGGACAGCATGAGCAGTCCTGAGTAGATGCACTTGTTTTGAGATCAAAGCGAGAGCTGCATGTAGCCAGCTGTGCACATTTGTTCATATTCTTTGCTAGTGAGTTATTAGCCTTGAGCTGCATGTAGCCAGCTGTGCACATTTGTTCATATTCTTTGCTAGTGAGTTATTAGCCTAGTTATGGCTAATTTCTTGTCAACAATGGGGGAGTGGTTGCTTCCTACAAGAGCACAAAATGTGTGCATTTCTAGCCATCTTTGAAAAGCAAGTCAGGTAAAGAGCTTTTTTTATGTCTTAAAGGGGCAGCACAGATGGAACAATGATACCACTCACTACCAAATATAGTAGTGAGAGGAAGCCAACTGGCCTGCAGTGGGTAAAGATGGATTTTGGCTGACATGCTGCACATTCTGTTATCGATGAAACATTTGATTTCAATACAGTTTTCAGTTCCCAAAACTAGAATGTTATAAACAGAGCGTACTAAGTTTTGTAGACTTTACCCTTTGTCTACAAAATTGCATTGTTTAGAAGGAGTGCATAGGTGAATTGAGTTACTGCACACCCGCACTTCACAGAGTAGCCGTTCCCTAATGGYAATATGCAGATTTWTGCTAGAACGCACCAATAGGATCTCGCTAGCTTGTGCTTGGCTCTGCCCACCTCCTTGTCTGTTCTGCCCACTATGACTCATTTGTTCCCAATGGAAACGATAGGCTGTGGTGGCAGTGTTGTATTTTGAGACAGTGTTGAATGAGCTAAGTAGCCAATAGGCAGAGGGTAGCATTTGTCTGATTCTCTGTAGTAATGGTATAGGAATAATAATGAATTGTATTTTGTGAAATAGTTTCTTGCATCAAACACAACAGAGTTAGTCACCTCCTTGTCTGAAGGACAAGTGAATAAACAGGTTAATGTCAAGCCCTGCATGTTTTTTAATTCAAAAGTCTCATAGAATGTAGGCCTACATTGAACACCACACATTTGCTGTTACTGTAGGCTGAATGATAGAACAGCTATTTCCATGTTAAATGTTATGGGATGCATTTTTCTCCATTGTTTTTGATGGTAGGCCTACATTATAATCAAATAGCCACAGCAGCTTACTTGGCCACTGTTAAAACTGTACCTTACAGCGGGTACAGCCTCAGTGATCACAGTGAACGCGAGCCAGAATCTTTTTTTTTTAACCTTTATTTAATTAGGCAAATCAATTAAGAATAAATTCTTATTTACAATGACGGCCTACCCCGGCCAAACCTGGACAACGCTGGGCCAATTGTGCGCCGCCCTATGGGACTCCCAACCACAGCCGGATGTGATGCAGCCTGGATTCGAGATGCAGTGCCTTAGACCACCGCGCCACTCGYGTTGCACAACATTTTCACAATGTTCAAATCTGCGCTGGGCATACCTGAAATTTACTCAGTGCCAGAAAAAAATAAATTACCCTTCAATATTTGCAGATCTGAAGGATCTGGATAAGTATTACCCGGGGAGGAGCGGTTCCAACATACAGATCTGTATATTTTACTATAAAGTATTTATATATTTCTGCAACCAGCCCTGTTAACATGGTATATCCACCATCACATCTAAACTGACACTTACACACACCCACCCACCACTTATGCTGCTGCCGCCATACGTTTATCAATTTATAATATATTTTTGGTATCCTGCACCAGTCACTTTCTCCTAATCTCTGCCTGTGTACATATCTACCTCAATACTCCAGTATCCTGTACATTATACAACTGGTACTGACCCATGTATTTACTGTAGCTTCCTATCTTAATTCTCATGTTTTCAATTTTCTTATTAGTTAATAACTTTTTGAGTACTTGAATGCTGCACTGTAGGGTAAGGCTTACAAGTTAAGCATTTCACTGTACTGTGAGCAGTATGACCACAAAAAACTTGAAAGGTGCAGGAAGTGCCAAATGGAGGGTTAGGAAAAACGAATCAGGACTGGCTGAGAAACTCACCATTCCACCACCAGCAAAACAGCTCCTTCCCCCTCAGTCTTCTCAAGGCTTGGTTGTCTTATAACACACTGTACACACACCAGTAGCCCAGAGTCTTCTATGGTCAGGTTTGTGATGGTGAGTGTCCATTTTGTTTGAGACTTCCGTTAGTCATCAATCTGATTGTTGAACCTCTCCTGGAGGGTTAATTTTTCTGTTGGCTGGTGAAAGTAGAGGACTTGAATCCTTTTGTCAGGCGCAGTTACACACTCATGGTTTTCTTGGTCTGGCAGAGAGGTGCTGCATATGGATGGTCCATAGTGTCTCCCTCCTGCTTTCGGACCAGCAGTCCTGTGTTCCCTTCATGAGCAGATGAAATGGAAAGAAAACACACACCATACAGTACCAGTCAAAAGTTGACACAACTACTTACTTCCAGGGTTTTTCTTTATTTTTTCTATTTTCTACATTGTTAGGAATAATATGAAGACATCAAAACTAGGAATAAAACATATGAATCATATGATAAGCCCAAAAAAACTGTATGTGTCAGTGTTTGTCTTAATGAATTAAAATCTCTCTT
>NW_019943834.1:14935-24444 GCF_002910315.2 Salvelinus sp. IW2-2015
CGCGAAATAACCTACAACTTCGTCTGTGCCGAACAGCTTTTGATGAATGCACACACACATATACCATCCTTTTCACAAAGTCTGCTGCCTCAGTTATGTCTCGATGGCATCTTGCATATACCAGCCAACTGTTAGCAGAGTGACTCAGCATGAATTGCATTAACTTGCAAAGTCCTTCTTATTGCACTGCCAAATGACCTGGCATATATCCAAAACAAAATATTCACTCGCAATTTCAGCCCTGCAAAAGGCACAGGCTGACATCACTGCGGGGCTTTCTTCCACAGTTGGGCGGGGCCGGGACTCCACTCTCGTGCAGTCGTTGACGAGAAGGCTGGAGATCACTCTGTATCGGCTGATTGAGTTCGAATTCACACGACTTGCAGCTTCAAAAGAAGGGATGGTGCCTCTTGAAATCATCGTGTTCTTCCTCCTGTAACCATCGCGTTAATTTACCCAAGGAAACACGTGCCGTCATCACTTGCTCCTTCGCCACAAAAAGGGCTTACAGCCACAGGTATATCTGCTGGCCAGTACGATCATCGCCCTAAATCACATTTATCCCGATCATAAAGAATCTTAAGGAGAGCGGTTTAATTGTTTGTAAGAAGGCCCTCAGGCCGCGCCCAAGACAGTCCAGCAGCACCAGGACATCTCTAAAGTTGCATCTCCAGCCTGCGGGATCGTGGGCACCACAGTACAGAGCTTGCTTCAGGAATGGCAGAGGCAGGCTGTGAGTGCATCTGCACCGCCAGTGACGGCGACCCGCCTTTGGAGGATGGCTGGGCTGTGCAAGAAGGGCAGCAATGAAGCCACTCCTCTTCCAGCGCCACAAACCATCGACCGGACACGACTGATATCTCCTGCACAAGGTCACCAGGCGATTGCGACCTGCTGCAGGACTGGGGTAACCACCGTCATTTTCTCTGAATCGAATCCGCTTTCCGGCATTTGGTTTGCGGGCATCGGAAAAAAGCTCTGTCCTTGGCAGAAGACCCAGGTTGAGCGCCTATCATCAGTCCTGTGTTCATCGCCCAACAGTAAAGGCATGCGCTGAGACATTCATTGTGGGGTGCTTCTCAGCAAGGGAATCAGGCTCACTCACATTTGCCTAAGAACCACAGCCATGAATAAAGAATGGTACAACACCTCCTCCGAGAGCAACTTTCCCAACCATCCCCACGGACACAGTTTGGTGACGAACAACTGCCTTCTTCCACGCAAGACTGGCACACTTGCCATCACCAGGCAAAACGTGATAACTAAGTGGCTCGCCCGGAAACCCAAAACATCCCGCACACTTTTGGCGTCCAATCGGCCAGGAACACTCCCCACCGACCTAACACCTCGCATCCTGAGCAACTTGCTCGGTCAATCTCAAAGACGGCTGGTGGCACCAGCCCAACCAAACCACAACCATTCTGCACCACTCCAAGCATTTCGATTCATGCCAGAATGGCTGCCATCCCAGTCAGGATGTGGCCGAGTTTAATTGCACCGCATGCCAGCGCGCGGCCCACTTGCAGAGCGTCTTGAAAAGAGAAGGGTCAAACTCGCAAATATTGACTCTTTGCCATCAGACTTCATGTAATTGTCAATAACTTTGAACTTCACCTGCATCGCCTTGTTAATCTAGACTTCTCAGTATTCCACTAGTAACATCTCGCACCACCAAATACTAAACGACACTGACAGCCAGCAACCTTTTGTCGGAACAGCTAACTTCTTGGCCACGAATCGTTTACTGTTTACTTAAGACATAATAATTCTGCTTTTTCTCTTACAAGATTTGTCCGCATTGCTTAAACCTGCTAGTATTGTTTCTAACCCTGAATACAAAAGTTGTCTTTAATGTGACAGTCCCGACTGGGGTGATTTCGTAAGCATCCGTTTTGGGTGCGACCCCTGAGCATGTGGACACTGCCGTGGTTTTCCTGCAGGCAACTCAGCTCGTACTGGGCAGCATTGCAAGGAAGGAGAACATTAAGTGTGAACTGTGACGAACGCAGTTATGATGACTTCTTCAAGCTGCAAGCCGGCACCCCGGTACACTTATGACAACTCCAGCTCACGTGCAGGGCGCGAAATCTTCAACAATGTACTTTTTTAGAAATATTCTAACTTACACATCAGAGCTCCAATACAGCATTGAAGATAAACATCTCTGCTGAATCCACGCCAACACATGTCGATTTTTAAAATGCTTTAACAGCGAAAACCCCACGTATATTTTAGTCGTCTAGCTCACCCCGAATAAAAACGGACAGACGACATTTTTCACAGCACAGGTAGCATGCCACAAAGCCAACCTAATGTCAGGACCCGATGCGAGAATAAGTCACATAATAATTGGCAGAACCAGAACGATGAAGGCAGACACAGCAGTACTAGCAGATGGCTGGTTTAAATGAAAAAGATGATAATCTCAATGACAACGAAAAATCCAACAAAGTGGTAGAAAACAGCAAGGGAAAAAAAAAAAAAAAAAAAACACAATAAACTGTTCAAAAGACTCACTCAACTAATAAAGCAAGCAACAAACCCAGAGAACTCTGAAAATCCACAAGAGAAAAGTCTATATAAAACAAGGCTTGGGGCTGGGGTGGGTGGCTAGACTTACAAACGACTGAGCAAGGAACTAAGGAACACACAGGTTACAAATCCTAACAGGGAGATGACGTTACAGGTGCAAACAATAATTGGAGCAAGGAAAACACAAGGTCAAAAAAGGGCACAGGGGGGAATCTATGAACCAAAACCTACAACAGTCCCTGGCCAAAACTGACACTATAACCTAAGATCCAATCACAACAAACCTAGAACAATCTTCATCAGATGATCCAGTCTATAACATGGTTACAAATAAATCTATGTTTTGTTCGAAAAATGTGCAATGTTGAGGTATAAATAGTTTTACATTGATGCCTACATCACAGCTACCGGTCAGCATATAGCAACCGAAGCAACAAGAGTAATTAAGACACAAAACGTCAACGTGATCCAGGTAATCAGGTAGGATGCACAGTTCGACAAGATATATCGAAAATATCATCAGAAATGGGTCCTACTTTTTGCTGATACTTCCATCAGAGTTGCTACAAGGGGTCCCTTTGTCCAGAACCGTCTTATTGCTTTGGATATTCAGGGAACGCCCTCTTTCCCTCATTGATTACGCAGCACACCTGGCCCAGGTGTGCAGCTCTCCCTTCGTGAACAAAAGTCAAACAACGGCAACACGCCTAACGTCCCGAATTAAATCTTCAATAGATCTAGAATAAAAACTATATTGAAAAACATACTTTAACATGATTATTCGTATCATGATAATCACAATAATTCAAGAGCGAGACTAGTATTCGCCTCTATAACGCACGGTTTCCAGAAGGCGATTCCAGGTCCAAACCTTCGCCGCTTTCCCGACACAACAGGAAATGGCGGTCTACTCATTCCAAGAAGATTTATTCACTTCAGACAAGATAATCCACTCACTTTCTTCTCCTCTCTCACTTCCTGCTTGACATCTTAGGGGCAACGGTGGTATGGACGTGTAATGTATACCATCGCTATATGCCCATTTATGGCAAGCCTTTGAAAGGGACCTCCGATTTTCAAGAAATCTCACTTCCTGTCAGGAGTGGGGGCTGCAGAAGGGAAAGGGTTTTTTTTTTTTCTCTTTGGGGTTTTTTCACTCAGAGAAAAAATTCAACGGTTTTTAAGATCCCACTAGAGAGTGTTTTCTATCCAACTGTAATCATATGCATATTGTAGCGGCAAGAAATTGAGTAGAGGCGTTGAAATGGCACACCATTTTTCCAACGTTATATTCAAATATGACCCGCAGCCCAACAGGTTAATGGTTGCAGGCCGCTTGTGCTATCAACCTCAGGTCTATCTCCTTTTAGACACTATCTCCGCCCGTTCCACCCATTGCTAAACTGCCACGAAGATAGAGATTGCATTTCTATCAAAGCTGAGAGCCAACGCTATTCGTTGGGCTTTTGATTACCGCACTGTTGAGTGATTGTCATTTATTGCTTCATTTTTGCAAATCTTATAATAAAGTTGTTTGAAGAATCTGCAGTCTCTCTTCCTTAGAATGTCTACCCACACCCAAAGTATGACATTTCGAATGCTTAGCAGGACAGGAAACTGCCCAATTCACAAGCTTAGCAGAATGATGCAATGTTTACCAATAAGGTGGAGACAGGGTATGACTACCACGGGGAGGCCATGTCTGTTCTGAATTACAGTTGTATCGACCCTTTGGGAAGAATTAAACTTGGTTAAGCTTCTCTAGTGTCTGAGTTATTTCTCAAAATTATAACCTAACACTACATAACATATCCTCTAGTCCCAGACATGAGAGGTGAATGATTCAAGTAGCCATATCAGCTATGTTTTTTTAAAGGCAGTAAATGAGGCTGGCAGTAAACTTAACCTGGGCTGTAACATTACCTGGGGTATGTGGTAAGTTGATCCTCCAGAGATGGAAGTTAAGCTTTCTCACATTTCTGTACTGAATGAAATATACCACTACCTATATAAAACCACGTCTACTTTTATTTTCCAAACACAATTCAACGCAATCACTTTGTCTTTTAATGATTTTAAGCATATTTATCACAGGCTAACACCTTACAAAGGCTTTGACTTTTAAAACATTTTTAACATAGGCCAGCCCTTTTAACATAGGCCAGGCCCAAATCAAAATTGTATTTGTCACATGCTGGAATACAACAGGTGTAGACCTTACAATGAAATGTTTACTTACAAGCTGTCAGACGTTGGCTGAGGGGAAGGTTTTATGACCCCATAATGCCATTCCCCTTTTTCCTCTCTCTACTCTGCCGATGTGACTATTGAAAATCCCTTTGTTAACATTGAGAGAGAGTCTGGTGACATCAAAAGATGGGAAACGGAACCAATATTTCGGTAATCCAACCAGTTGAAAATATGCGTTGGGACTTAATGAATATGATGTCAGTTCAGTTGGCTCTGAGACATGATTACTGATGATGGACGACAAACTATCTTGGAAAATCTACACATTCTATTATCAGATTCACATGGAATTGTTGTGCAATTTAAATGTTTAAATATGACTATTTGTGAAAAATATTAATGTAATTTTTAGCTTCTTAATGAGAGAACGGTTTGTCAGAAGAACACCACTCTGCTCACTCAGAGGCCCGCCCAAGTGAACAGACATGGGTTGTAACTAGAAACACGGCCTCTCTCCCAATCCTATATAAGCCCTTGACGAAAATGTAACTTTCTGTTCCAAGGACGTGAGGACTTACCGTCCCCATGTTGAAAGGACAAAGACCACCTACAGAACTAAGTCAACCTCAGCAAGAACCTAACGAAATTGCATCGAATTCAATGTGAATGTGAGACCTACACCGGGAGGATGAATTTCGGACTATACTAGCTCAGATATAGCATGACGTTAAAAGTATGACACTTGGTATGACTTTGAACTCTTATTCACTCCAGAAGTGATACCTCCTAGCCGTTGAGTTAGCAGCAGCCGCTGTAAACGTGGCTAGGAAAGGACGGCACACGTATCCAGTCTAAACACACACAACGATAATACAAAGTATCTGTCTACCACCAGACATTATTCAAAGGACAACCCGGTACCATCTATGACCAATCTACCAAAGCGCAGCTCAGAGTAAATATTTATTCGATATTCCTTTTCAAATGGGCGGTTATTTAGAATGCATAAGATCTGTATTTATGATAGCATAGCTTCTCCCTTTGTTATCCAGTCTTCCCGCTCTTTCACTCACCCCTCTCTTTCTGTAACCAGCTGTCATATCTGTTCGTCCACCAGGACGTTTTCCTTTATGACATAATTTGTAATAAATGTATGATACACTCTGTTATATGTAATTCTGTGTGATTATTTAGGTATTTAGTAAATAAATAATCAAACCAATTTTGTATTGTGATTCAACTTGTAGCCAGGGTTCGTGAAGATAACCAAGAACTTTCAGATGAGACTAAATAAGGTGACGATTAAATATTGACTGCTATTGATGTAAAAGATTACTAGGTCTTACTAGTCTAAGAGTTTATTCGGAAGATAACAGCTCTATAAACATTCTTTCATGGTGCCCAACTTTCTAGTTCATTATTTTACCTGATTAGCTTAATCAGTTTAATTAGCTAATCAGGTAATATTAATTACAGAGAAATTATTTTATAGAATAGCATGTCATATCACTTAATCCGGCATAGCCAAAGACACGACAAGCCCTTAACAACCAATGCTTTAAGAAAGTTAGAATAAAAACATGTTAACACTAATAATAAAAGTAACAAACATCAGCAGTAAAATAACAATAGCGAGCTATATACAGGGGTCCGGTACAGTAAATGTGCGGGGCACGTTTCATCAAGGTAATTGAGGTAATATGTAATGTAGGTAGAGTTAAAAAAGTGACAATGCATAGATAATAACAAAGTAGCAGCAGAGTAAAAGAGGGGTCTGGGTAGCCCTTTGATAGCTGTTCAGGAGTCTTATGGCTTGGGGGTAGAAGCTGTTAAGAAGCCTTTTAGCAGAGATAACAGTCTATGACTAGGGTGGTGAAGTCTGACAATTTTTAGGGCCTTCCTCTGACCCTGCCTGGTATAGAGGTCCTGGATGGCGGGAAGCTTGGCCCCAGTGATGGTAGTGCGTACGGCCCAGTACATCTGTAGTGCCTTGCAGTCGGAGGCCGAGCAGTTGCCATATCAGGCAGTGATGCAACCAGTCAGGTTGCTCTCTGGTGCAGCTGTAGAACCTTATGAGGATCTGAGGACCCATGCCAAATCTTTTCAGTCTRCTGWYYGAAAATAGMTTTTGTTGTGCCCTCGTCATGACTGTCTTAGTGTGCTTGGACCATGATAGTTGGTGATGTGGACACCAAGGAAGTTCTCAACCTGCTCCACTATAGCCCTGTCGATGAGAATGGGGGTGTGCTTGGTCCTCCTTTTCCTGTAGTCCACAATCATCTCCTTTGTCTTGATCAAATCAAAGTTTGTCACGTGCGCCAAATACAACAGGTATAACCTTACAGTGAAACGCTTACTTACAGGCCCTAACCAACAGTGTGATTTTAAAAAAAGTAAAAAATAGGTATTAAGTGAACAATAGATAAGTAAAGAAATAAAAACAACAGTAAAAAGACAGTGAAAAATAACAGTAGCGAGGCTATATACAGCAGCGAGGCTATAACAGTAGCGAGGCTATATACAGGCACTGGTTAGTCGGGCTAATTGAGGTAGTATGCTAGGTTTACGACCTCATATTGAAGCTTAGAGAGACCCCAACTGATYTGTAGAACAACCTTAAAATRATCTACTTTGGTTTAGATCATGGGTGGGCAACTCCAGTCCTCGAGGGCCTGATTTGGTGTAACATTTTTTTCTCCATCCCTAGCCAACACAGCTGATTAATCAAATTGCATTCAAAACTGAAGATCATGATTATGTGATTATTGGAGTCAGGTGTGTTAGCTGGGACTGGGGAAAAACTGTGACACCAATCAGGACCTCAAGGACAGGAATTGCCCACTCCTGGTTTAGATACAAGCGCCATGAAACCTCMAACACAGGGCTGCCCAACCCTCTTCCTGGAGATCTACAGTCCTGTGGGTTTTCAGTCCAACCCTAATTTAACACACCTGATTCTACTTATTAGCTGCTCAACAAGACCTTAACTAGCTGAATCAGATATGCTAAATTAGGGTTGGACTTCTGTTGAAGGTTGAGTCTATGACTACAGATGCATATCTGTATTCCAGTCGCTGAGATCCATAGATTAGGCCTAATTAATTTATTTGAATTCACTGATTTGGGTCATATGAACTGCAATTCAGTCAAATATTTTAAAATTGTTGCATGCAGCATTTATATTTTTGTTCAGTATATAATAGTGTTTCTGTGATAAGTGCTGTGCCTCTTCCATTCTAGCACGGCTAGATCATAGGCTGAGTTTACACAGGCAGCCCAATATTCATATTTTTTTTACCCACAATTGACTTTTGAGAAATCAGATCAGCTCTCTTGCCAATAATTGGGCCAAAGGATCAGTTTGGTGCCGTTAAACGCACCTTATCGTGATCAAGGATCAGTATCTTGTGATCAGTGCCAGATAGTTGATGACCCTGATAGTGTCGTCCCTCTGTGTTGTGTGGTAAAGTAGACTTGCCCCGAGGAACCTGAAAGAGAAGAGAGGAGAGGCACACAGCCCTCTGCCCCCTCGGGGAGCCGCCACCAATTGCAGCCCGCCCCTCTTCCGGCCGAAGGAACCCCCAGGGCATGTCCAGTGGTAGTAAACTAAACCTGGGTATGTGGAAGTTGATCCTCCAGACAGCGGAAGTTAAGCTTTCTACACATTCTTGTACTGAATTAAATATTACCACTACCTTTATAAGACCATGTCTATCTTTATTTCCAAACACAATTCAATGCGAATACTTTTTTGTCTTTTAATTGATTTAAGCATATTTTATCCACAAGGCTTAACACCTTACAAAGGCTTTGTACTTAATTTTTTATTTTTAACATAGGCCAGCCCTGTTGTCAAATCAAAATTGAATTTGGCACATGCGCTGAATACAACAGGTGTAGACCTTACAATGAAATGCTTACTTACAAGCCCTTAACCAACAATGCTTTAAGAAGTTAAGAAGAAAAAACGTGTTAACATAGATAATAAAAGTAACAAACAGCAGCAGTAAAATAACAATAGCGAGGCTATATACAGGGTGTACCGTACAGTAAATGCGGGCACCATTTAGTCAAGGTAATATGTACATGTAGGTAAAGTGACATACATAGATAATAAACAAGCAGAGCAGTGTAAAAGATGATATGATACAGTATCACATAATTCCATGCCAGCAGATGGATAATTATATAGCATGATTGGTAATGTAAGTCATTCTTAGAGTTCCAAATTGGCCTACAATCCCAGCATGAATGCCCACTGTCATTGGTGCACGTGAAAGTCTAATAGCACGAGGGACACACATGTGTCCGGGTCGGAATGTAAAGTTATAATTTAATTAATCCAAGTTAAATCAAAGTCCCTTGTTTTAGTTAGAAAACCACAAATGTAATAGTTCTGATAATACAATATATATCAAATTTAAAACACTGAAAGTAAGCGGCTTGACACAGGGTAGGCTACCTTAAATGCTTATCCAAATAAATGGTGTTATCAGTCATGGGTGAAGTTATGTTGGTAAAGCAAAATAACTAAACATTTAGGGGAGAGTGGGTAAGTTGACCAAAGGGGTAAGTTGAGACACCCTTGTTTCTTGGAAACTCATACAGAAATCATTTGACCAAATATTTAGGAAGAGGTAATCCTTTCATGGAGTCCTGAGGAAGAAACCACATGGAAAAGTTGTAAGCAAGTTAGGTCCAAAAAAACAGATGTTCACCAAGTCAATGAATTTGTGTTAGAGCAGGCTGCCCAACTCTTCCTGGAATCTACTGTCCTGGAGGTTTTC
>NW_019943834.1:25011-53601 GCF_002910315.2 Salvelinus sp. IW2-2015
GTGAGAACCGTGACCAGCCTTTCAAAGCACTTCATGGCTACAGACGTGATGCTACAGATCGGTAGTCATTTAGGCAGGTTACCTGATTGTTCTTGGGCACCGGGATTATGGTGGCCTGTTTTTAAACTGTTTGTATTACAGACTCAGTCATGGACAGTTGAAAATATCAGTGAAGACACTTGCCAGTTGGGTCAGCGCATGCTTGGAGTACACGTCCTTGGTAACTCCATTGCCGAATGGCCTACATGTTTCCAAACAGCGCTCGTGACCATAATCCCTGCTCTGTGTTGAACCCCTGTTGAAAGAACAATCACCTGTTTAAAGATCTTGACGTTCTACAACGGCCTATGCGCTAGGAAATGAGCGTGATCACACAGTCTCGGAACAGCTATGCCTCATGCAACTTGAGCTCTCAAAAGTTGTTTTACCTGCTCACATCAACACCATTATCCCAGTAACCCTAGACCCACTCTAATTTGCATACCGCCCCAACAGATCCACAGGTGATGCAATCTCTATTGCACTCAACACTGCCCTTTCCCACCTGGACAAAAGGAACACCTATGTTAGAATGCTATTCATTGACTACAGCTCAGCMTTCAACACCATAGTGTCCTCAAAGCTCATCACTAAGCTAAGGACCCTCYGACTAAACACCTCCCACCGCAACTGGATCCTGGACTTCGTGACGGGCTGCCCTCAGGTGGTAAGGGTAGGTAACAACACATCCACCACGTTGATCTTCAACACAGGGGCCCCCAAGAGTGTGCGTGCTCAGTCCCCTCCTGTACTCCCTGTTCACTCATTACTGCATGGCCAGGCACAATTCCAAACACCATCATCAAGTTTGCCGATGACACAACAGTGGTAGGCCTGATCACCAACAGTGATGAAACAGCCTATATGGAGGAGGTCAGAGACCTGTGTGGTGTGGTGCCAGGACAACAACCTCTCCCTCAARGTGATCAAGACAAAGGAGATGATTGTGGACTACAGGAAAAAGAGGACCAAYCACGCCCCRATTCTCATCGACAGGGCTGCAGTGGAGCCAACATCACCAACAAACTATCATGGTCCAAACACACTAAGACAGTCATGAAGAGGGCACGACAAAGCCTATTTCCCCTCAGGAGACTGAAAAGATTTGGCATGGGTCCTCAGATCCTCAAAAGGTTCTACAGCTGCACCATCGAGAGCATCCTGACTGGTTGCATCACTGCCTGATATGGAAACTGCTCGGCCTCCGACCGCAAGGCACTACAGAGGGTAGTGCGTACGGCCCAGTACATCACTGGGGCCAAGCTTCCCTCCATTCAGGACCTCTATACTATGCGGTGTCAGAGGAAGGCCCTAAAAATTGTCAAAGATTCCAGCCACCATAGTCATAGACTGTTCTCTCTGCTAAAAGGCTTCTTAACAGCTTCTACCCCCAAGCCATAAGACTCCTGAACAGCTAATCAAAAAGGGCTACCCAGACCCCTCACTGCTGCTATTCTGTTTATTATCTATGCATGGTCACTTTAACTCTACCTACATATTACCTCGACTAAACGGTGCACCCACACATTGACTCTGTGCCGGTACCCCCTGTATAAAGCCTCGCTATTGTTATTGTACTGCTGCTGTTTAATCATTTGTTACTTTTATTGTCTATTTTTTTAACATGTTTTTCTTCTTAAATTCTTAAAGCATTGTTGGTTAAGGGCATTGTAAGTAAGTATTTCATTGTAAAGTCTACACTTATTGTATTCAGCGCATGTGACAAATACAATTTTGATTTGACAACAGGGCCTGGCCTATGTTAAAAATGTTTTTAAAAGTACAAAGCCTTTGTAAGGTGTTAATTAAGACTGATAAAATATGCTTAAAATGATTAAAAGACAAAAAAGTGATTGTGTCAAATTGTGTTATGGTAAGTTGTGTTATGGTTTTAATTGTGTTACGTTTTTATAAAGGTAGTGGTAATATTTAATTCAGTACAGAAATGTGTAGAAAGCTTAACTTCCACTGTCCAGAGGATAAACTTACTTTGTCTGGCAGTGAAACAGTTCATTCAGCCTCATTTACTGTTTAAAAGAAAAACATAGCTGATATGGCAGACTTGCTTAAACAAATGTGCTTTCTACTGACAATTGAGATGTTCAAACTATGGCATAAGGAGACTTTCTTAGCTACAGTATACGTTTCTCCCTGCATATTACATCATTAATGCAGCAGCACACAACACATTTTTGGACTCACCTTGTGAAGGTGACGCAGCAGTCTTTGTGGGCAAATTTTGTCATCAAAGTCTGGCATTCTTTGAATTTCTCAGGAAAAACCACAGCCACTCCATTGAATAGCAGGATAACGTTAGTGGTTTCTTTGCAACGCTTGCAGTTAGACACTATTCCTTCAAACGATTCATTGTTGAATTTGCGATTCCAACTTGTTGTGTAGTCTTTATGTACAGTGGCCGATGAGCACCGATATGTTTTATCTACATTTTCTCTTCATTATTTCTCTCACATGACAGGATTAAAAGGATTTGCCAGTAGTTTGTCGACAACTGATGATGACTGCTAGCTAAGACTTTGAAAGTAAGATGTTGACATGATCAGTCCAATCAAGCTACTGTAGATATAACGTGATTTGATGATCTGTGGCCAATGGCCTTGAGCCTTCTTGGACGGGCACTGCTAATATAACTCTGTGGCAGAACCCAAGGGCAAAATTTGAGCTCTAACCTTAGTGACAGAAAACTGAGTGACAGAAAACTGAGCCAATCAGGCGCAACGCTCTGTATTTTCTGCTGTCTAGCCCCACCACCACAGAAAGCACTGAGCTAGGGTGAAACACCTGCATTTTGGATTTGAATTTTCACGATGCAGAGACAGAGGATGAGAAGTCTATAGAGTAGTAACGATCAATGGAAATAGTGGTTTTCTGTAATAGGGAATTATCATGGAAATAGTGGGTTTTCTGTAATAGGGAATTATCAATGGAAATAGTGGGTTTTCTGTAATAGGGAATTATCAATGGAAATAGTGGGTTTCTGTAATAGGGAATATCAATGAAATAGTGGGTTTTCTGTAATAGGGAATTATCAATGGAAAAGTGGTTTTCTGTAATAGGGAATTATCAATGGAAATAGTGGGTTTTCAGTTCAACATCTGTTAGGAAAGTCAGTCCTGAAGTTACGATGTGGCACATTCTCAATGGTCCAACCTGAATAGAATTCCTTGCAATAAAATCCTAATTGGCCAACCACAGGATAGGGCTGGGTTATAAACTACATCCTGTCCCTTTGTTCTGTGGAGAACCACAGGAGAGAATCACTGGGAGAGCATACTGAGGACAGGGGAGAATGACCATCTACCTCCCTGTATGATTTGTTCCTTCGAATAAACCTATTTTTCCTCCCCTGATTTTCTTTGGGGTCTGTGTTATTAAAGACTGCTAACACAACCCTTAATAAACATTTTGAAAAAATTGTATTTGACCAGACACAATGCTATTTTACAGAAACAATTTGACAAAAGACTTTCAGCATGCTTATAGGGAAGAGCATTCAACTTGCACGGCACTTACACAAATGACTGATGATTGGCTGACAGAAATTGATGATAAAAGATTGTGGGAGCTGTTTTGCTAGACTTTAGTACGTGTCACGTTCCTGACCTATTTCTGTTAGTTTTGTTGTATGTGTAGTTGGTCAGGACGTGAGTTTGGGTGGGTATTCTATGTTTTCTGTTTCTATGTTGGTTTAAGGGTTGCCTGGTATGGCTCTCAATTAGAGGCAGGTGTTTGGCGTTTCCTCTAATTGAGAGTCATATTTAGGTAGGTTGTTTTACAGTGTTTGTTGTGGGTGGTTTCTCCTGTGTCAGTGTTTGTCGCACCATACGGGACTGTTCGGTATGTTTGTACATCGTCATTTTTGTGTGTCTATTTTTCCCTGTTCGTGCGTTCTTCGTGTTTTATTGTAAGTTCGTATGTCTAGGTTTGTCTACACATTCGTTTTGTTATTTTGTTAGTTATTCAAGTCTAGTTCGTTTTCTGTCTTAGTTGTTTTGTCGTGTCTTTATTAAATCATGTCATTTCACAAAGCTGCGCCTTGGTTCAATCACTACTCCTCCTCTTCGGTTGAAGAGGAGGAGGACTACCGTGACAGAACCACCCACCAATCCAGAACCAAGCAGCATAAGTTCGAGCAGTGGAACACGCAACAGGAGAGGCTTAATTATTTGGAGAAATGGACATGGGAGGAAGACCTAGAAGGCAAAGGACCCTGGGCGCAGCCAGGAGAATATCGCCGCCCCAAAGCTGAGCTGGAGGCAGCGAAAGCAGAGAGGCAGCGATATGAGGAGGCAGCTAGGAAGCAAGGCTGGAGACCGGAGAATCAAGCCCAAAACTGCAGTTATGAGGGGACGCGTCTAGCACGGAAGCCCGAAAAGCCCGTGAGTACTACCCAAACATTTCTTGGGGGGGGCTAAGAGGTGGTGGGCCAAGGGCAGGTAGGAGACCTGCGCCCACTTACCAGGCTAACCGTGGAGAGCGGGAGTACGGGGACACCGTGTTACGCAGTAGAGCGCACGGTGTCTCCTGTACGTGTGCATAGCCCAGTGCGGGTTATTCACCTCCCCGCACTGGTAGCGCTAGATTGAGCATTGAGCCAAGTGCCATGAAGCCGCTCTACATATCTGGCCACCAGTACGTCTCCTTGGCCGGCTTACATGGCACCAGCCTTACGCATGGTGTCCCCGGTTCGCCTACATAGCCCGGTGCGGGTTATTCCACCTCCCCGCACTGGGCGGGCGACGGGGAGCATTCAACCAGGTAAGGTTGGGCAGGCTCGGTGCTCAAGGGAGCCAGTACGCCTGCACGGTCCGCCGTATATTTCCGCGCTACCTCCCCGCCCCAGCCCAGTACACCACACTGTTTCTCCATCCACGTCCACTCTCCCTCCTACGTAATCCGCTTGCGTACTGTTCCGCCCTAATCCTCTGTCCCGTGCCTCACTCCAGTTTCTCAATACCTACGCAACTCCTAAAGCCCACCGAGTCCTATTAGCGTCGTCCCTCTGACAACAGACACCATGATCATACCATCACACACTATCGTTCCCTTCTCTCCTTACTCCCCTATTAACTACCTCCTCACTCTCGCACATTCTCTTCGCGTGCACCTTCAGCAGCCCTGCGTTACGCCAACACCTCAGTGCACCTGACACGCAACGCTCAGGTTTCATTTCATATATGCTTCTCAGCGCGCTTTTGATAGTAAAGTTCCTAGATGGAGATCGCCTCATGTCCACTGTCTTCCTCCGCACATGATGGACTTTGAACAGATGATGCAGTGCGTGCTCTCGCCCGCAGTATCCGTACCACGCCGAGTTTCACTGCACAAACGCCACCTACGGTCGCCCTACTTTACTCTACGCCGCGAATCCCTCCACGCCTCTCGTCCACTCGCAGCCATGTCATGGACATTCTCTCTGCCCAATGGCGCCGTGACTAACAAACCACTGTCTCGTCGTTCATATGCGCCCAACGCGCGCTGTGCCTAGCGTAACTGAGCTCTATTCGTCTACACTTCTGCAGATCCTGCACCAGGACAGCCTCGCTACCGTATCTTCTAGCCAATAGCAGCCTGCAGTTATCTAGATATTATCGACCTCATTATCTGACATAGATCAGGAGTCCGCTATGAGACACTTCTATCACACCTATCAGCTAACATATCACGGTCGTCATCGCAACACGAACGATAATAACTCTCTATCCTTTCTCCTGCATGCATCTACTTCGCTGCCTACGTCCTGAATTCGACATCCATATCATTCATCCTCGCCCGCGTCCTTCGTCGTCAGCTCCAATCCTGTTTCTATCTTCTTCATCGCAAGACCATTCCATCTTCTCTCCTCAGCGCCACACGTCATGACTCCAGATACTGCCCATCGTCCATCTCTCTTCACGCCAGGCCTGCTCAACCTGAGCCCCAACCTCTCTCGCTTACATCCTCCCTCGGTCCGCCTCAGCGCGTGCTGCTTCGGACACCCCATACCTTCCCACATCTGCCTGCATCTATCTCTTCTCAATCTCGCACGCGCCTGAATATACCTCGAATGCGCACCGCCTCTACTGACGTAACTCTCAGCTACTATCTGCCCTGACACATGCGTAGACGGTGCTTACTGGCACGCCCGACTATCCCTTACTTTCGCTCCCACCCGTACACACTGATTCCCACGCGCTGTATCTTTTAATCCGGATACAATGATAATACGCCTCACGCATTCTACCTGCAGCGTATCTCAGCTACAGCCCAACCTGTCACCATTTAGCACTGCTCACGTGCCAGTGATCCCGGCTTCCCATTCTGCATCACCTGCGAAACGCCGTCAGAGCCGAATAATGCTTCACTCAACTCCGTCACGGGATCACGGGACGCCTATTATACGCTAGATCATCCATCCTGCAGCCTCGCTTGCAGCTCATCATGTGTCATTATCACTAGTCCTATAGCAGCACCTCCTCTGTCTCACTAGCTAAAATCTGCTCATGCAGCATGCTACACACCATGCGGCTCCGGCGACAACACTCTTGAGCCAATAGTGCAGCGCCGCTCGCCCAGATCGCCATGAAACCCACGTACGATTTCGTCATATCATGCCGAACTGTACCGTCACACCTCCTGACTACGGCGACTGTCCTATTGCCAGAGAGGCGATCCGCCCATACAAGTCCTGAACTAGCGTGTACATGAGATGCCTAGAGTGTACCACAGCCGAATACTCTCAATCAGCTATATCTCTCCCAGAAGCTCTGCTCTCCACCAAGATACGTGCTAGAGACTTCTTGAAACTCATGACCTCATGGCTCACTAATCATGGACAAGCGAAGTCTAGCCAGACCAGTGCCTAATACAGTATCACCGATCACAACTCGTTATCAACCGTGGCTATATTTTGTTCTCATCTGAGACTCGAACTGATCCATCAGAGTCCGCCTCACTCAATCCTTGACATGCACATCAGTGAATACTCTGCCACACCCTAGTGAAATCCGTCACTCCATGCGCGTCTCCACATTTCCTGCGCCATGAGCGTCCAGAGCCGTCAGCACAGCCCATGATGCGTCCAGAGCCGTCAACGCAGGCATGAGCGTCCAGACGCCGTCAGCCAGTCTATGAGCGTATCCAGTAAGCCTCAGCCAGTCATGAGGCTGTCCCTCAGCCCCAGAAGCGGCTATTATCCAAGAACTGCCGCTCAGTCCAGAGCTGTCTCTCTCTGTTCCGAGTGCTTTAGCCTTCTCTGAGTTTGCCCCCTATCCTGAACACCTCGCTACTTCCTGAGCACCTACTCTATCTGACCTGAAGCAACCTCTCATGCCTGAGCTATCCCTGTGCCTTGAGCGTTCCTCTGTCCTGAGCATCCCTTCTATCCCGGGCTGCCCCTTGTCTCGATTTAAGTGGGTGTATATTGAGGGTGGTTCATTTTGAGGGGAGATGTAAGCTGGGATGACTACTGGTGGGTGGGACCTCCCCTGAGCCGAGCCCACCACCGTGTCAGATGCCCACCCAGGGACCCTCCCCAGACTTGTTGCTGGTGCGCCCGGGAGTTCGCACCTTAAGGGGGGTTAGGTCATGTTCCTGACCTATTTCTGTAGTTGTTGTATTGTGTTAGTTGGGTCAGACCGTGAGTTTTGGGTGGTATTCTATGTTTTCTGTTTTCTATTTGGTTTAAGCGTTGCCTGGTATGGCTCTCAGATAGAAGGGCAGGTTTGGCGTTTCCTCCTAATTGAGATTCATATTTAGGTAGGTTTGTTTCACAGGTCGTTGGTGGTGGTTGTCTCCTGTGTCAGTGTTTGTCGCACCATACGGACTGTTCGGTATGTTGGTACATCGTCATGTTTGTGTAGCTATTTTCCCTGTTAGTGCGTTGCTTCGTGTTTATTGTAAGTTCGTATGTTCTAGGTTTGTCTACACATTTCGGTTGTTATTTTGTTAGTTAATTCAAGTCTAGCTTCGTTTTCTGTCTTAGTTGTTTTGTCGTGTCTTTATTAAATCATGTCATTTCACAAAGCTGCGCCTTGGTTCAATCACTACTCCTCCTCTTCGGTTGAAGAGGAGGAGGACTACCGTGACAGTACGGCTTTTGACATTATCGATCATAGTCAGCTGCTGGAAAAACGTATGTGTTATGGCTTTACACCTGCTATATTGTGGATAAAGAGTTACCTGTCTAACAGTACACAGAGGGTGCTATTTAATGGAAGCCTCTCCAGCATAATCCAGGAAGAATCAGGCAATCCATTTTTTTCAAAGCCAGTGTGTCTATGTATGCGGATGACTCAACACAAACACGTCAGCTACTACAGCGAGTGAAATTACTGCAACACTTAACAAAGAGCTGCAGTTAGTTTCAGAACGGGTAGCAAGGAATAAGTTAGTCCTAAATATTTCAAAAACTAAAAGCATTGTATTTGGGACAAATCATTCACTAAACCCTAAACCTCAACTAAATGTGGAAATTGAGCAAGTTGAGGTGACTAAACTGCTTGCAGTAACTCTGGATTGTAAACTGGTCAAAACATGTTGATACAAGAGTAGCTAAAAAGGGGAGAAGTCTGTCCATAATAAAGTGCACCTTTTTAACAACACTATCAACAAGGCAGGTCCTACAGGCACTAGTTTTGTCGCACCTGGACTAGTGTTCAGTCGTGTGGTCAGGTGCCACAAAGAGGGACTTTGGAATATTACAATTGGCTCAGAACAGAGCAGCACGACTAGCCCTTAAATGTACATGGAGAGCTCACATTAATAATATTGTCATGACGTTGCCCTGTTGAGGGAGGTTTATGACCCCCCCATAAATACCTTTCCCCCTTTTTCTCTCCACTCTACCGAATGGACTCTTGGAAAGCCCTTTGTTAACATAGAGAGAGTAATMTAACATCAAAAGGTTGGGGGGAAAAACAATCTTTCTYTAATCCAACCAGWTGAAAGTGTCCGTTGGTTCTTAAAGAATATGATGTCAGATCAGTTGTTGTCTAGGACATMATATCTGATGARAGGACYACATAAATTGTATCTTGGAAAGTCTACACATTCTAGTTATCAGATTCACATGGAATTCTTGTGCAATTTACATTTTTAAATATGAAACTATTTGTGAAAATTTGAAATGTAATTTTAGCTTCTAAATGAGAGAATTGTTTTCTTAAAGTAAACTATGATCACTCAGTGGCCACGCCCAAGTGAACAGACATTGYWTGAGAAATATGAAACACGCCCTTCTCTCCCCCGCTACAAAAGCCCGTTGACYAAAGTCAACCTTGGGTTCCCGATGACGTGAGGACTGATGTCCATAGGTTTAAAAGGGCTAATARCAACTACAACCTAACAAAATMAACTTTAGTTCCCGACGACGTAGGACTGGTATCCACACGTTCAAAAGGGCTAATTTCAAAGTGGAGGTGACGATCGCCACGCTGGAAGGTTGAATTGACTACACCAGCCAGAATATAGCATGAGCTGAGTATGGCAACTTGGTATGAACTTTGAACTGTTATTCACTAAAGAAGTGATACATCRTAGACGTCGAGTTATCAGCAGCAGCTGTAAACGTGCGTGGCCTAGGAAAGGATGGACAAACTCTTCAGAACGACAGAGTACTACAACGTATCCGCCCAGAAATATTCTTCAAAGGACAAGGGAGATCTCTGCTGGGAAACCCAGCCTTCCATATTCGACCAATCTATCGAAGCGCAGCTCAGAATAAAAATGTTTCTTGCATTTTCCTTTTCCGAATGGGTGGTTATTTAGAATGCATAAGATTTCGTATTTATGATAGCATAGCTTCATAAGAGTCGATTAAGACKCAATCCTTTTGTTCCTCAGTCTTCCCGCTCTTTCATTCAAACCCAACCCCCTTTCTTTGTGTAACCAGCCTTCATATCGGTTTRGTCCGCTGGGGACGTTTTCTTTTATGAAATAATTAGTAATCAATSTATGATCCATCCTGTGTATATGTAATTCTGTGTGATTTATTTAGGTATTTAGTAAATAAATAATTAAACCAAATGTTGTTTTGCTGATTCGACTTGTTAGCCAGGGTTCGTGAAGATAACCAAGATTTCTACGACGTTCAGARGAGACTGAATAAGGTGACAAKTAATAATTGACTGCTATTGATATAAAAGATTAACAGATCTTTAAGAGTTTATTCYGAAAASAACAGCTCTATAAACATTCRTCCGGGGTTCCCCCGACTTCCTAGTTAACGACATTTACATGCTTAGTTTAATCAGGTAATATTAATTACAGAGAATTGATTTGATAAAATAGSATGTCATATCATTTAATTCATAGTAAAGACACAACAATATGCATGTAAATCTCTCGTGGCACAAAGTGGAGGAGAGATTTGTTGTACTTGTTTCTGTAAGAAGTGTTGACATGCTGAATGCACCGAGGTGTCTGTTTAAAGTACTGACACACAGCTCTGACACCCATGCATAGCCCACAAGACATGCCACCAAGGGTCTTTTTACAATCCAGAACAGACAATAGGAGGCGCACAGTACTTCATAGAGCCATGACTACATGGAACTCTATTCCACATCCGGTAACTGATGCAAGCAGTAGAATCAGATAAAAATAAACAGATACAAATACACCTGATGGAACAGTGGGGAGTGTGAAGACACACAGGCACAGACACACATACTGTACACATGATAAGACACGCACTCTACACACACGTACACATAGATTTTGTATTGTAGATATGTGATAGTAGAGTAGTGGCCTGAGGGAACACACTTAATGTGTTGTGTAAAGTGTTATTAAATGTAATGTCATGTAATATTTTAAAATTCTATATAACTGCCTTTATGTTGCTGGACCCCAGGAAGAGTAGCTTCTGCCTTGGCAGGAACTAATGGAGATCCTTAATAAATACAAATACCATGAGCCCATTGGTGTTTTTATAAAAACAGCTACCGAGTTCAATGGCTGTGATGGGAGAAAACTGAGGATGGATCAACAACATTGAAGTGACTCCACAATAATAACCTAAATGACAGTGAAAATATGAATAAAATATATTACAAAACATGCATCGTGTATGCAACAAGGCGTTAAAGTAATACTGCAAAAAAACACTTTTCAAGCATGTAGGTGGCTGATTCATGGTACGGGTATGCTTGACGTCGGCAAATACTGGATAAAAAGAAACGGGATGGAGCTCGGCACAGGTCAAATCCTGGAGGAAAATCTGCTTCAGTCTGCTTTACACCAGACACTGGTCAAGGAATTCACCTTTCAGCAGGACAATAACCTAAAACACAAGGCCAAATCTACACTGGAGTAGCTTACCTAGAAGACAGTTAACGTTCCTGACTGGCCAAGTTAGTTTTGTACTTAAATCTGCTTGAAAATCTGTGGCAAGACTTGAAAATTGCTGTCTAGCCAAGATCCCCAAAACCTGAAGAATTATGAAAAGAATAATGGACAAATATTGCACAATACAGGTGTGCAAAGCTCTTAAGAGACTTACCCAAGAAGACCCACAGCTGGTGTTTCTAATATGTATCGACTCAGGGGGTTGAATACTTAAAGGTATTGTAATGACCTGGCTAGATTCTAAAGGAACAATTGTTCAGACAGAGGATTGAGTTTACGAATTCACGGTTAATTAACCCAACTCAACACAGGCTACTGTTCGGCCGTAGCCCACGCCAAATAAATGAAGGATATCCGTATAAAACAACCGTGACTATCTCTTGTGAAGACCAGACGTAAGAGAGAGAACAATGGCTAAACATGGCCTTAAACTTGCGATGCTCCACCCCCCTGCCGCTCCACCAGCCACCAGGATGCCCGGCACAAGAACATTCCAGGCATTCCCGTGGTTGGCAGATAGCAGATTGACTGGCATGTCGGACCCCGCGAACACTGGGTACTGGTAAGTACAACAAAACCAACGAACAGCATAATACATAACACAGCTGTTCGGGTCACTACAGTATTTTTGTGTTATTTTTCATTCATCTTTGACAGAGTATTTTATGTAGATTGTTGACAAAAAAATTACAATTCAATAAATTTGAATCCCACTTTGTAACAATAAAAAACATGGCCTAATGGAACACTGAAGCATTTGTCAACTAAAACACAATATTGGCTTCTGAATAAATTACTTATTCAAATTGTGATGCACAAAATAAATGTGTTCTGTCAAGATCAATTTCACACACTGCTACTGTTTCACACTAGTGTCTTAACTATCAAATCAATGTCCACTAAATATGTGCATTCGATAGACTCATTTCAGGTTTTAGTTACAATATATAAAACAATTATGAAAGAATAGTCTGGTGTGATTAACAACTACAGACAATGCTGTTAACAATTAGCTTGGTAGCAGGACAATGCATGCACTCCATTTCTCCTGCAGAGGGGGAACAGAATAGTGTTGTGCCAGATTGCTCCCTCCTCCAGGCAAAGCATTCACATTCAGTTAGCGATGTGACGTGAGAGACAGAGCAGACATGACACCTACAGGGAAGAGAGCCCATGGCACCCCTGATAATACATCTGTCGCTACGGAAACAGTCCTGTCCTGGTGCTGGGGTCGTGCTCTGCTGGGACTGCTGTATCCTCAGGCTCTGGTTCCATAGGGGACAACAGGAATACCAACACTGTTATTTTTGTTATTTAACTAGGCAAGTCAGTTAAGAACAAATTCTTATTTACAATGACGGCCTACTCCGGTCAAACCCGGACGACACTGGGACAATTGTGCGCTGCCCTGTGGGACTCCCAATCACGGCCGGATGTGATGTAGCCTGCCAACCACGGGAATGCCTGGAATGTTCTTGTGCTGGGCATGCTGGTGGTTGGTGGAGCTGTACACATTTTATAAAGTGCATTTTACTATACATTTGATACACTTTGATAGTTCGGACAGGAATCCCTTTTCCATTAGGTAGACAAATAATATACTCAAACATACCTTCTGGCACAACAGAGTCCTCTGGTATCAAGGATTCATCTGGAAAGAGAAACCAGAAGCAACCTTTTACAGTGCTCTACCATGGTTTGTGATTTATCACTCACTGACAATACAATAACAAATCCTGTATTCCTATCTGGGAAGGAGGAGAGCAATAGAGAAAGTAAAACAATTCAAAAACTAAGTTCAGTCCTCTTGTCTGAGCAGTTAGTTCTCCATTCCACTTATTCTATTGCAATTCTACCAATCTTCCCAGACCTCTGCATTCCTTTCTGCGGAGACTGTGAAAAGCAGGGTCATGTTCACTAGGCATGAAAAGGAAAGAAGCAGTCTGAAATGGGGAGGAACTATCTGAATAACATCTTGAAGCATTTTGCAACAGTSTGCCCTAATGYACATGACCCTGGGTGCTCACGTTGTCTGAGTCTTCTGGCTTGAAACAGCTTGAGAAGCAGCAGTCCAATGGCAAGAGAGCCTACTACCACAAATACAGCAGCCACACTCATGTAACTGTTCTTTGGAATTTCCTTTTGATTCGCAGCATTTTCAGGAACCTGGGGCTGGTCTCGTACTGTAACACACAAAATCAGAATCATTATAAATGAAAATCATGTCACATTCAGGTTTTCGATCAGGGATGCAATCAATTAAGTAATGTTTGTAGGGTATTTGGTTTAAAGGTAGCTAAGTCAATTTATATAACATATGGATACTAATAGAGGATAACATCAGAAAAGAAAGAATTCTTGATGGATCCTCTGCACAGTGGAAATCATGACGCAAAAAGGAGAATACTATATTGTTACACTGTGAGGAGATATCCCATGCACTGTGTGACAGCCACACTGGTGCCACAGCTGTCTCTATACATTAACTCCAATGAGTAGACACAAGCACTGAGAAAATCCTTGCCATAGACATACAGTAAATGCTTACAAGATTTTCCCCTAGTAGGCCAGTCTAACTGTAATCATCCATTCACAAGGAATGACCCCCCCCCCCAGCCCCCTTGAGCTGTCCATGTGTTCTATGTAAGAGGATTACTGAGCTCACCTGTGACCTCCAGCATGAAGTTACAATTTGTGTTTCCACTGTCAGTGTTCACCACACACTCATACGGACCCTCATCTTCAGGCTGGGTTTCTTTGACCAACAGGGACACAACTTTGTCTTTCTCATTGGCAGGTGGCATGGAATGCTGATATTTTTGTCTCTGCGGCATCCTGGGATTGGAGGATTGTTGAGTGTATTTGAACACWGGTTCACCTTTGTGACTACCATTCTGGTGCAGCCTCCACAACTGGATCCGCTCTATGTTTACATTACCAGGGGATTCCGCACTGAACTTCACAGAGCACTCTAGGACTGCATCCTTCCCAGATTCCACCTGGATTACCTTCAACTCTGAGCACTGACTTAGACCTGTTTAAGCAATAGATAACWAAATTAAACAGGACTGTAGTACAGAAAATGTACTACAACTGACAAGTGTAGTTTGGATAAAACAAAACTCCTAGACCATTCGGTGTGAACATTTTGGAAGTTGTGTTGGTAGAAGTACTACAAATTGTGCCTGCAGAATGCCTTACTTTTGGATGTCTCCATCCCAGTGATGAGGAGAAACATGAGAGTGGACAGGCTGAAGACCAACGCCATGTTAGGGCCTTTCTCCTTAGTAGAAAAACAGTGGTTCTGAGAAACAGTGGTCTCTCCACAGGAAAGGGTTCACACCTGACAACAATCAGTGGTTGAGACAAATTAATCAGAGAGCAACAGTGGATAGCCTGAATAATATGCATTGACTAATACAAGCATTCACTCAATGAACATGCTCTTCTTGCTTACTAAGCGACCAGGGTTGGGTAGGTTACTTTCTAAATGTCATCAGTTACAAGTTACCTGTCCAAAATTGTAATCAGTAACGTAYCTTTTGGATTACCCAAACTCAGTAACGTAATCTTACTGAGGCATTAGAAGAAGACACAAATGTATGTTACCAATTGCAAAACATATATTGCAGGACACATCAATGTTAAAGTTTACATAGCTGGCCATATATGGATGTTACATTTTKCTTTATGGGTTGGTTATGTAGGCTTCTTTTTTATTTTTTAAAGGTAAGTTGACTGAGAACACATCCTCATTTACAGCAACGACCTGGGGAATAGTTACAGGGGAGAGGAGGGGAATGAATGAGCCAATTGTAAACTGGGGATGATTATGTGACCGCAATGGTATGAGGGGCAGATTCTTCTAACCCATCGCTTTGTGCTACATWWAATGATACGATTAAATGATATCTTTACATTAAAAACCAAAATCTATCAGAATTCCAGTCATTCCAATAAATGTTATACCCCTTGATCTTCAAGAATAGGACTTGGAAATATGGAAGTCAGACTCGAGTCACAAATACGATGACTTTGACACCAATGACTTGTGACTTAACTTGGACTTGAGCCTTTTGACTGGAACTGACTTGATACCCTCCCCAAGCCCAAATATWAAAAATGATGCTATTAAAAAAAAGTGTACAGCGCATCAACTCTTCATTTAACGGATTACAGTTTGAATCGGACAGCAGCCAATCAAATTGTGCCAGCTGAGAAAAAATTGCGTGTGGCAATGCAGAGGAACATTGGCGGGTGAATTCAGATGGAGCCCTTGGAAAGATGATAACCAAAATTATTATTTTCGGATATAAAGACTACGCTGTAGTCAACAAAAAATGGATTGCAACTTGCAAAACATGCGGGAAGAAAATTACAGACGGAGGCGCAACAATTTCCAACTTTGTTCGACATTTGAAGCTGCACAAAGAACCATAAATCGTGGCTAATATAGCCGACAGCTATATATAACTTTTCTAGTGTAGCATGTAGGCTAACGTAACGTTAAATCAATGAGCCTCCACACAGACAGTCAGTGCGGGAACATGATCATTGCACCCAAGATTGAGCTACAACTGGCTAGGCAGTTGGTAGCCTAAAGCCTGCCTGATGTTACTGCTGTTCCTAAAACCATTGAAATACATTAGCCTACTATAACCACACACAGAGAGGGTGTGTGTGTGTGTGTGTGTGTTAAGGTTGGGCGATTGTGTACAAGCCTACATCACCCGATTGTGCCCTATAGCGATCCTCGATAGTCGATCGCTAAGGGGGGGGCGGGTCTTTCTCATGGCTACCCATGTATTTCCATGGAAATATAAAGTTAATTTGGAAAGTAATAAACATATATATTTGTAAAAGCATTCATGATTTGCGTAAATGTAATATACTAACTATTACTCTTGTTAAAAATATGAAATGGTATTACATTTGGTGAAGAGCACATTATGACTTGTTTAGGACTCGAAACTCAAAGTTTAGGACTTGAGACTTGTCGGTCTTGACTTTAAACTTGACTCGGACTTGCCTGTCTTGACTTGGGACTTGTAAAACAATGACTTGGTCCCACCTCTGGGAAGTATAGATTAGCCTAATTGTTTTACCTGAGCATGACCCCAAAACTAAGGACTTACTAGGCAGCCCTACTCTGTTTCTGATGTTGTCGTCATGAAGGACTGGTTGGGCTCATTGATTCCAGTTGAAAAATAAATGCTGCGCTCGTAGACATGCTTTGCCAAGAGTCTGCAAAGCTGTCATCAAGGCAAAGGGTGGCTACTTTGAAGGATCTAAAATATATTTTGATTTGTTTAACACTTTTTTGGTTACTACATGATTCTTTATTTGTTATTTCATAGTTTTAATGTCTTCACTATTATTCTACAATGTAGAAAACAGTAATAAAAATAAAGAAAAACCCTTGAATGAGTAGGTGTGTCTAAACTTTTGACTGGTACTGTATATATCATTATAATTCCAAAAATAGATGTAACAACTACAGACTGCCCCTTTAAGTCTATCAAAAGTGTGCAAGTTTGAGTATGTGTCCATTAGGCCTTTTTATCAGCATGAATTAGATTTAGCAATAAAAGCCCCACTTTTATTCCATAGGCTTGGATCCGCACTATGCAGCTGTTGCAAGAGGCATTTTTCACTGGCTGTCCACTGGTTTCAAAAACAATGATTGATAGGCAGTGTTAGGATTTATGTTTATGCACTATAGTCTGTTAGCATATTTTTTGAAGATTAATATTGTTTTGTTACACACACACACAAACAATACAGAGGGGGGTGTGTGTGTAGGTGTAAGGACTGACCAACACAGGCCATAAAAGCTGTGGACAGTCTGGAGAGGGGAGGGGTGCATCTCTCTAGGCCAACCAGGAGGGTAGATTACTGGACAATACCATATTAGGAACTGTTCCAGTGTAGAATCGACAGACACAAGACGGATCTAATCTACCCAGCAACCAGATGTGGACAAAAGGAACGCGCCAAGGGGCTTGGACAAATCCGAGGGCCCGCAAAGGCGGGGCAAAGTCTAAACCGCGCCCAGGCTCTACTGTGATAGGCCAACAGACGCGTTGGAACTACGTCATCACGGTATAAGAACAGCTGTTTACGTACTTCCTGCCAGTTCCCTGTTAACCCTGCGTGGTGATACAGCGAACCCGTATATACGAAAATTGCATTTGCCATTCATTGTTTGGCGTAATTAAACATAATTAAAGAAAGTTAGCAGACCTTGCTTTTTATTTATCCTGATACGGATGTGTTACACGCAGCGTTCACAGCAGCTTAAACTTCTTGAATTCAACTATTATTGGGTTCAAATACACATTTAGATTTGTGAACAGCCATCCACAACAACCACAATCCATAGGCGCAAATAGCTAATGAGAGAGCAGCAGTGTGATTCACATCAATGCGCTAACGTTATGTAGATTTTAATAATAAGTGTTATCCGTATCGCCGTAGACTACACCACTACGATCATCTTCACCTCCAAGCGTTTATTCAAATTGGATACTCTTTGGATGCCGACAGCAGTCGCAGCATTGGAAGACATAGCTTGGACTCTAGCCTACACAAACCTATTCCTGTTCTGTTCCCACGATCCATCAAACATTTGGTGTATCATCATAGTGGTCTCTGACTTGTGGTCAGACTCGCTCAGGTGGAACAAACTTACATTTGTGCCTTTTTTCAATGCTTATTTGAATGTCATTGTGAAAACAAAAGTGTCAACGATTCTTTTTCCGCAAACATCCTTTCTGAATTGAAAAGTAATCCTCAAAGTAATCATCTAGTTTTCCGAAAGTATCGGTAATCTGATCACAATATTTTTGCTGGTATCGTAACGGATTACAGTTAGCGTTTTTGTAATACTTTACATGTAATCCATTACTGCCCAACCCTGTAAGCGAGCAAGGACGATGTATAATGTATAAAAATAAAGTCGCACTATATAACACTCCAAAAATGTAAAGAGTAAACTAAACACCAACGTTTGTCAAAAATCTAGTGTCGACTAACAGTTAAATGCTTACTTACGGGGACTCTCAACAATGCAGAGGAAAGACATATTAAAATAAAAGCGCGCATAAAATGATACTAGAATAAAAACACAAAAAATTGCTGCGTTGCCGAAACGATTGTTATTAGGTTCACCCATTAATTTGTTGGGAGCATATATTGTGCAACTTTACTTTTCATAGTTTTACTCTTGTTAGTCAGCACTTCTACAAAAATGTTTGTGTGCGTCATGCGTTTTACTATACCATGTTCAAAGTCACTAAACAAAAGTTAAGGCTGCATGAATCAAACAAAATAATACTTACAATTATATTCCAAACTCCCTATAGCCAGTCTCATAGTGTAAGAAATTGTTATTAGATACTAGTAACTTGTTTTAACACTTCTCAACATAAGCTATTCTGGCACAACATGCACCGCATTCCCACTACTTGTCAGACCCACAACACATCCTCCCCATGAATAGGCCTGTGAAAACAAACGCACATGCAGGATGCTTTGGATGTGAATAGACAAAGAACTGTGTGAAAAGCCAATGGAATGTGACATCAGGCCGAACAGGATACCCACGACCCAGATCGACCATCGGAAGGCAGACGACAAGATCAACTCACTTTGCTTGTTGCTTATAATCTGTATGTACTGCTTAGAGGGGCTCGCTTCTCCGCCGATTTCATAGAATCTGACAGAAAGGGGCCGTGCACGTTTTTGCCTGATATCTTTACACTTTAATAAAACGGCTTATTATAAAATTATCCACCTCGTCCTATGTTCCACTTGGTCTCCTGTCTCCAGTAAACGTTTTATCAACAATAGCAAGTCTGTTGAGCAAGAAATCATTTCCCTTGGGGAATATTTTCACTTTGTGGTTCACCTCATTTGACTATTCCTGCAGTGGGAAGGAGGGGCAAGTCATTCCAATGCTCAATCTGTTCCAGACAGTATCAGCCCCACCCTGTGGACATTCTTTTAAAAGTGCTTTGGAAGTGTCTTAACATGTCAAATGGGATTTATCTGTAAAAAACAGGCTGACCAAATCGTTACTCAGATGTTTTACTTTTGGCTTCAAATAGTTTGCTTACAGTAAATTATGCCGTGTGGTATGCCATGCATAACTAAAAACATTTAGATTTTTTAAAAACCTTTATTTAACTAGGCAAGTCAGTTAAGAACAAATTCTTATTTACAATGACAGCCTAGGAACAGTGGGTTAACTGCATTGTTCAGAGGCAGAACACGATTTTTACCTTGACAGCTCAGGGATTCAATCTAGGCAATCTTTCGGTTACTGCCCAACGCTCTAACCACTAGGCTACTGCGTTCTAGTCTGTCGACTGTGTGTGTGTGTGTGTGTGTGTGTGTGTGTGTGTGTGTGTGTGTGTGTGTGTGTGTGTGTGTGTGTGTGTGTTGTGTGTGTGGTGTGTGCGTGTGCGTGTGCGCGTGCGCGTGGTGTGTTGTGTGTGTGAAGGGAAGGAAGGAGATGGAACAGACCAGACAAGGGATGATTTCTTGGTCAATATATCACTGCTTGTTAACGAAGTGAGAGGAGTAAGCATTGTTACAAATCTTCACTTCTAGATAATTTTTTATGGAGTGTCGTTCCAATATGCTCCCATTTCCCATTTCTGAGGCTGAGAGATAAACAGGCAGAGATAAAGTCACACGGGTTCAGTGGGTTGTTATGAAGCACAGTACTGTTCTGATTACAGAGTGGCCTTTGTGTGGCTGGGAGTGGGCCCTTGAATAAAACCCACTAAGGATCATCTCAAGGTCATAGTGAGTTTAACTGGGCATCACCAGACAAGGCTATGGCAAAAGCAATGTAAGCAGAGCCCAATGACTGAATTATAATACCACAATGCTATATTGCAGTATATATTCTACTACACCATGTGGGTGAAACTTCACAACTAAATATGTCATTATGGTTGTGTAGAGTAAGTATGATCATATATGTTGAGGACTAGTGTCACGTTCTGACCTTTATTTTCCTTTGTTTTTGTCTTTAGTTAGTATGGTCAGGGCGTGAGTTGGGGTGGGCAATCTATGTTATGTGTTTCTATGTTGAGGTTTGTCATTTGGCCTGATATGGTTCTCAATCAGAGGCAGGTGTTTTGCATTGTCTCTGATTGGGAACCATATTAAGGTAGCCTGTTTTCACTGTTGGTTTGTGGGTGATTGTTCCTGTTCTTGTGTTCCTGGTTTTTTCTGTGTTCACTACTGTAGCTTGGTTGGTTTTTTGTCTGTTTATTGTTTTTGTTCATATTGCGAAGTATTTCTTTGGCTACATTTCCAGATTGTGATGTCATTAGGTWAACATCATCCTAAAGCCTACTAACAGAGAAAACAGTACATGCAATCAAGAATATTCAGACCTAATCCAGGTGTATTCATGGAAATATATTGACTAATGCAATTTTAATTAAATATAGGCTAGCCTAGACCAAGTAGTCAACTTCCAGACGAGACGGCACCGAAGCCAAACTAACCAAATAATCCAGGTGTATCCATTGAAATGTGCATACCATGACACCGTTCGTTTGTCTGAACTGAACTTAAACCTAGCCTGAGACAATGTGGAATAGCAGGAAGGCAGAGTGTGAACACTGCATGCAGCTGTCGGCTCCGGAGGTCAGAGGTTACAGTGAACACACACATGCACACCACATTCTCCACACTTCATGCGTGGGCACGGATATGCCACTACAACAGTAAATGGATTACTACATAAAGGGGTGATGCGATTGTGAAAACATGTGATCCTGTGCCATGTGAGATCAGTTCCCACCACACCCTTCTTTTACATGTGTAGGTGTACACTACTAGAGCCAGGGAGGGTCAGCCAGATCCAGCCTGACAGACAGAGGTGGCTCCKCCATCAAGYCCCTGCTGTACTACAAGTCAGTCTATGTAGGTCAGGTGGAAAAACAGTACGCTATGCACATTATCCAATGTGATTGACTGGAGTCTGGACACTGATTGAATGAATGCCCACATAGTTTTACCCCAAAGGGTCTTTGTCAGTTTGATTCCCATTTTGGNGGCGGCGGTTTGCAATTGTGCGTCAAGACCAGTAACAACTGCTGTCCTGATGTTCAACAACACAGGCCAGCTCAGCCGCAACAAACCTGCTCAGACTATACTCACACTTTCTCTCGTTTGCGGTCTATCTGTAATTCGGTCACATTTCTGTCAGAATCCTGTCTATAATCGGATATGATATGACTAATTCGTATCACTGTGGGCATGAAAGGCAACTACAAGTCAACTCTGTTGTGATTCTCTGGTAAACTTCTAGCCGCGTGCTTCTAGTGCATCCGCTGTCGCATCATGACACATTTAGATTTTTCTTTGCTTGTTACCCCGAGGTAGGGTTGTTAGTGTGGGTTGCTTCGTGTCGATTGGCACTGGGCTTACCACACTCTTGCGCGTCCGGGTATTTCACAGTACAGGGGTGGCGGTTGTTGTAGTAAGCAATTCTGCGGGGGAAGGGCGCAGGAGGCTAGTGTAGATTAGGAGCACAAAGGTCTCATTACCGGCAGACCTGAACATCTGAGGCACGGGCCAGTGCCAAGCGGATAAGACTGTGGGGATCTAAAGGTCCAAGAATCTTCAAAAGACGAGCAGAGTCAGCCGAGGATGGAGCGATCTCGTGCGACAAGATCCTGCTCGGCCAACCAGTCTTCACAGCTAAGAACAATGTCGAGCGAAAGGGGCACCTGTCACCCAATCTCACGTCACAGTTAGACCTAAACACTAGTATCCAGCCGCTAGCGGACACCGCGTACCGAAGACCAGATTGCAGACAAATTTATCCTCGTCAGTCGAGTTCTCTCTCCTCTCTCCACTGGCACACACCATATCCTCTTGCAAACTGAACATAAATGACGATCCACTCATCCCACTACAACCCTGACTATTCAGCAACAGCATCGCCCTACATGGCGCCCGTGATCCTCTTCCCGCACTTCGTCTCCCCAAAACATCCTGTCTCTGAATTGGAACCATATCAGCCAAACACAGAAATAGACAAACTAGACATACAACATAGAATGCCCACCCACATCACACCCTGACCAAACAAAACATAGAAACATACAAAGCAAACTATGTCAGGGGTGACACAGAGACATCTGGACATACCAAAGACATCTCTGGACATACCAAAGACATCTCTGGACATACCAAAGACATCTCTGGACATACCAAAACATCTCTGGACATACCAAAGACATCTCTGGACATACCAAGACATCTCTGGACATACCAAAAGACATCTCTGGACATACCAAAGACAATCTCTGGGACATACCAAAGACATCTCTGGACATACCAAAGACATCTCTGGACAATACCAAAGGACATCTTCTGGACATACCAAAACATCTCGGACATACCAAGACATCTCTGGACATACCAAGACATCTCTGGACATACCAATAGACATCTCTGGACATACCAAGACATCTCTGGACATACCAAAGACATCTCTGGACATACCAAAGACATCTCTGGACATACCAAAGACATCTCTGGACATACCAAAGACATCTCTTGGACATCCAAAGACATCTCTGGACATACCAAGGACATCTCTGGAATACCAAGACAATCCTCTGGACATACCAAAGCACATCTCTGGACATACCAAACATCTCTGGACATACCAAAGAACATCTCTGGACAACCGATAGACTGACATCCAATAGCATCTCGGACATACCAAAGACATCTCTGGACATACCAAGGACATCTCTGACATACCAAAGACAGTCTCTGGACATAACAGCACATCTCTGACTACCAAAACATCTCTGGAACATGACCAAAGACATCTCTGGACATACCAAAGGACATCTCTGGACATACCAAAGACATCTCTGACATACCAAGAAATCTCTGGACATACCAAAGACATCTCTGGACATACCAAGACCATCTCTGGACATACCAAAGACAATCTCTGACATACCAAAGACATCTTCTGACATACCAAGGACATCTCTGGACAAACAAGACATCTCTGGACATACACAAGGAATCTCCTGGACATACCAAAATGACATCTCTGGGACATTACCGAAGACATCTCTGGACATACCAAAGACATCTCTGACATACCAAGGACATCTCTGACATACAAAGACAATCTCTGGACATACCAAAGACATCTCTGGAAGCATACCAAGGACATCTCTGGACATACCAAAGACATCTCTGGACATACCAAGGACATCTCTGGACATACCAAGGACATCCCAAGGACATCGTGCAGAACAGACACAATATGAAAAGATAACAGAACAGGAATAACAAGGTGATTCTGAATGACAGGGACTATTATTGGAGGCCACATGTCCTATGTGGTTGTATTATTGTGTATTATAAACAAAGCACAAAGTTAATACTACAATGTTTTCCTAAAAATTATCAAATATCCCCCGCCTTCCCAGTTCCCCCCATCTATGGTGTTTTACTGTTACTCCCCAACCCCATACACCCCCCCCACCCACCCTCCCAGTTTTCCCCCATCTATGGTGTTTCACTGTTACTCCCCCCAACCCCATAACCCCCCCACCCCTTTTCCAAATCCATCCAATCCATAACCCTTACCCCCAACACCAATGAATAACAATGGATTGAGTGACACACTGTCCACTTTCAATGGCAGCAAAATCCTATCAGCAGGTACACTGAGTTACTGTACCTCAATCCAAAGGACAAATCTAACCACTCAACATCTTTAAATCAGATAACTTGCTCATTAATCAGTGATTGTTCAGTAACTATCCTCAGCCGACCTCTGACCCTGACACCTTAGCTCCTGAACAGCGAGAGTTTGATCAGATGGAAAGAGATGGAACGGACACTTGGGACCTGAAGAGTGTTTGAATGTAAATACCTGTCCTGACCCAGCTAGCACAAAAACGTTCAGAGAACCATATTTTTCTTAGTGCTTGGTGAAAGTGTGGTTGTCCTAAGTTTATTTTGCGTACAACCTTCCCACAACGTTCTGGGAATGGTGCAGGGTAGTTGCTGGCTTTGGAACATTCTGCATATTTAAAAATTGCACGATGCAGAACTTGCTCAGCCATTTCCTGGTTGCTAAAATTCTAATAGTAAGTTAAATATCAAATCAAATCTGTGAAATGCTTACTTACAAGCCATTAAACCTCCAGAGGATCGGTGTCCCTAAACCGGGACGGTTGTTGCTAACATGCGCTGTAATCGTGACGTTGTAATCCACAGCAAACTTTCCAGAACATGTCTTATATGGGCAGAAAGCTTAACTTCTTGTTAATCTAACTGCAGTGTCCAATTTACAGTAGCTGTTACAGTGAAAAAAATGCCATGCTATTGTTTGAGGAGAGGTGCTCAACAACAAAACACTTGTATCATGGCAACTGGTTTGATACATTCACCTCTGAAGGTAAATAATGTACTTACATTCAGTAATCTGGCTCTGATTTGTCATCCTGAGGGTCCCAGAGTTAAAATGTAGCATAGTTTTGTTTGATAAAATCGATTTTTATATTAAAATGTAGGAACTGGATTCTACAGTTTGAACCCCTGCTGTCTCTGGACCCCCCCCCCCCCCATGTGTGAAGGTCAGTGTTCTATAGGGAAGCTAATTGTCCATCATGTATAGACATTCTTGGATGTGTATAAACTTACATTTTTTTATTACCATAGCATGTTAATAAAATAACAATAACGAGGCTCTATACAGGGTGTACCAGTACTGATTCAATGTGCGGGGGTACAGGTTAGTGGAGGTCATTTGTACATGTAGGTAGGGGTAAAGTGACTATACATAGATAATAAACAGCGAGCAGCAGAACAGTGTAAAAAACAAAGGAAATAGTCAGGGTTTCAGTCTGTGACAGAGGGTCATTGTTTCATCATCATCAGGTGTCCGACAGTGGAAGCTGCTGATTGGAGGACGGCTCAGAATAACGTCCGGAATGGGGTCAATTGGAATGTTATCAAACACGTGACTGATGCCGTTCCATTTACTCCGTTCCAGCCATTATTATGATCCGTCCTTCCCCTCAGCAGCCTCCACTGGTGTCAGATACACACTGTGTCACACCCTGGCCTTAGTTATCCTTGTTTTCTTCATTATTTTAGTTAGGTCAGGGTGTGACATGGGGGATGTATGTGTTTTGTATTGTCTAGGGTTTTTTGTATGTTTATGGGTGCTGTGGTTTAGTTGGTTTAAGTGTCTAGTCTAGGTGTATGTATGTCTATGGTTGCCTAGATTGGTTCTCAATTAGAGACAGCTGTCTATCGTTGTCTCTGATTGAGAACCATATTTAGGCAGCCATATTCATTAGGTAGTTCGTGGGTGATTGTCTATGTCTATGTGTAAGTTGCCAGTGTCTGCACTTATTGTTTGTATAGCTTCACGGTCGTCGGTTTGTTGTTTTGTTTAGTGTGTAAAGTGTTCGTTTCGTTTCGTCCTCGTCTTCAAATAAAGAAGATGTATTGCTATCACGCTGCGCCTTGGTCCTCCTCTCTTTCACGTTACGACGATCGTGACACACTGGTTGTTGTTGATTAGGTGAAAGACTCCTCCTACTGTAATATCAGCCAATTATTTACCATTTAATATGTACAATTCTCCCAAAATAGAATGGTTCTCATGTGACCCCCCACTGCGAGGTCAATAACACACTGTTACATCCTGGGTTTCTAGTTCAACCTTCCAGTCCATTTAGACCAGAGGTCATGAAGGAAAGGCGATGAGGAGACGAGGATAGGAAGCTATTGGGACACTCGTAAAGCTCTGTGTCTGTTGGATCCTTGGGTCTTGAAAAATGACAGCTATGCATGTCTATATCTGGATATAGAATGATACTTTTGCATTCTGGGATGTGATTGGCTGGGAGATCCCAGATTGGGCGTGTCCTTGTCTGGGAATCAGGTGGGGGTGATGTTCTCACACTGGGGGATGTGAGGTGTGTGTGTGTGTGTGTGTGTGTGTGGTGTGTGTGTGTGTGTGTGTGTGTGTGGTGTGTGTTGTGTGTGTGTGTGTGTGTGTGTGTGTGTGTGTGGTGTGGGGTGTGTGTGTGTGGTGTGTGTGTGTGTGTGTGTGTGTGAGAGAGAGAGATAAACTTGGGACACACGTTAGCTAAGTGGCACAGTAGCAAGTAAGGACACGATGCCACCACGACGAAACAGCCGACATGCTAGAGACATCCAACACACACACACACACAACACACACACCACACACACACACACACACACACACACACACACACACACACACACAACACACACACACACACACACTCTCCTCATAAAGGCCTGTTACGACATGTTGTGACTGACTGGTTGAGTGAACATTACTCAATCAACGTTATATTCTCTGATTGATTATGTTTTACCGTCTCCGTCTCTGCGTTGTTGTCATCTGTCATGGTTAGTGAGGTGACGAAATCCACTCAGCCTTCACTTACACTGAGTCATTCAACAGACGCTCTCTATCCAGAGTTTTACACAGACTTACGGCAATCTCGATTGTCTCTCACTAGACGATCAGCAGGCAGGCAAATTCAAATACAATCAGAACATCTGAACAGACTAGCTGTCTTCTCACTCTCGTGCAGGTAACTCTTGACAGAAGAACAGACGATTTATGGTTTTCGTTGGGATACCCGTTAGCTAGTGAAGACAAGCAGCAGATATTCTTCTGGGGTCAACACAGAACACAGAACACAGAACACAGAACATAAACATATGACATAAACTAAACCGATGGACGAGAATAGCAACACACATTCAAACACCTCGACCACAAAACAACACTTCAGAAAATAACATAGTGGCCTACAGTAGCTCGCAGTCAGTAACGCAGTCAGTAATCAGTCAGTAAACAGTCAGTAATACAGTCAGTAACACATGTCAGTAAAACAGTCAGTAACACAGTCAGTAATACAGTCTATAATACAGTCAGTAACGCAGTCAGTAATACAGTCAGTAACAAAGTCAGTAACGCAGTCAGTAATACAGTCAGTAAACAGTCAGTAATACAGTCAGTAACACAGTCAGTAACACAGTCAGTAATACAGTCAGTAATACAGTCAGTAACAGTCAGTAAGCAGTCAGTAATACAGTCAGTAAACAGTCAGTAATACAGTCAGTAACACAGTCAGTAACGCAGTCAGTAATACAGTCAGTACACAGTCAGTAAACAGTCAGTACAGTCAGTAATACAGTCAGTAACACAGTCAGTAATACATCTATATATCAGTAAGAACACAGTCAGTAACGCAGTCAGTAATAGCTAGTAACACAGTCAGGTAATACAGTCAGTAACACAGTCAGTAATACAGTCAGTAACACAGTCAGTAATACAGTCTATAATACAGTCAGTAATACAGTCAGTAACACAGTCAGTAACACAGTCAGTAATACAGTCAGTAACACGTCAGTATCAGTCAGTATACAGTCAGTAACACAGTCAGTAATACAGTCAGTAATACAGTCAGTAATACAGTCAGTATACAGTCAGTAACACAGTCAGTATAGTCAGTAAACAGTCAGTAACACAGTCAGTAAATAAGTCAGTAATACAGTAGTAATAGTCAGTAAAAGTGTAACCAGTCGTAATACAGTCAGTAATACAGACATAAACAGTCAGTAAACAGTCAGTAAAGTCAGTACAAGTCAGTAATGTCAGTAACTACAGTCAATACAGTAGTAACACAGTCGTAACACAGTCAGTAACACAGTCAGTAATAGTCAGTAACACAGTCGGTAATACAGTCAATAATAGTCAGTAATACAGTCAGTAACACAGTCAGTAATAACAGTCAAATACAGTCAGTAATACAGTCAGTAATACAGTCAGTAACAAGTCAGTAACGCAGTCAGTAACGCAGTCAGTAAGTCAGTAATACAGTCAGTATACAGTCAGTAACAGAACAACACTGATGTCACACAGCCTTCCAGGCTGCTTCCCAAATGGCACCCTATTCCTACATAGTGCAATGCGAGCCCTATCGGCCCTAGTCAACAGTAGGGTACTATAAAGTGAATAAGGTGCCATTTGGGACTCATTCCAGCCTCCAGTGTTAATCACTACAGGACTCGGGCGCAGTGAAGAGAGAGCCAACGGGTCAAAGATGAGATGCTGCAGCGACTAGACATCGAGGACTCTTT
>NW_019943834.1:57288-97886 GCF_002910315.2 Salvelinus sp. IW2-2015
GCCTCCAGCCTCTGGTCTAGCTGTCTTCTCACTCTCGTGCAGGTAACTCTTGACAGAAGAACAGACGATTTATGGTTTTCGTTGGATACCCGTTAGCTAGTGAAGACAGCAGCAGACATTCCTGGGGTCACACCAGAACACAGAACACAGAACACAGAACATAAAACATGACATAAACTAAACCGATGGACGAGAATAGCAACACACATTCAAACACCTCGACCACCAAAACAACACTTCAGAAAATAACATAGTGGCCTACAGTAGCTCGCAGTCAGTAACGCACGTCAGTAACAGTCATAACACAGTCAGTAATACAGTCAGTAACACAGTCAGTAACACAGTCAGTAAACAGTCCAGTAATACAGTCTATAATACAGTCAGTAACGCAGTCAGTAATACAGTCAGTAACACAGTCAGTAACGCAGTCAGTAATACAGTCAGTAACACAGTCAGTGAATACAGTCAGTAACACAGTCAGTAACACCAGTCAGTAATACAGTCAGTAAATACAGTCAGTAACACAGTCAGTAACGCAGTCAGTAATACAGTCAGTAACACAGTCAGTAATACAGCAGTAACACAGTCAGTAACGCAGTCAGTAATACAGTCAGTAAACAGTCAGTATACCAGTCAGTAACACAGTCCAGTAATACAGTCAGTAACACAGTCAGTAATACAGTCTATAATACAGTCAGTAACACAGTCAGTAACGCAGTCATAATACAGTCAGTAACACAGTCAGTAATACAGTCAGTAACACAGTCAGTAATACAGTCAGTAAACACAGTCAGTAATACAGTCATAATACAGTCAGTAATACAGTCAGTAACACAGTCAGTAACACAGTCAGTAATACAGTCAGTAAACACAGTCAGAATACAGTCAGTATACAGTCAGTAACACAGTCAGTATACAGTCAGTAATACAGTCAGTAAATACAGTCAGTAATACATCAGTAACACAGTCAGTAATAGTCAGTAACACAGTCAGTAACACAGTCAGTAATACAGTCAGTAATACAGTCAGTAATAGTCAGTAAACACAGTCAGTAACACAGTCAGTAATACAGTCAGTAATACAGACAGTAACACAGTCAGTAACACAGTCAGTAAATAGTCAGTAAACACAGTCAGTAATAGTCAGTAATACAGTCAGTAATACAGTCAGTAACACAGTCAGTAACACAGTCAGTAAACACAGTCAGTAATAGTCAGTAACACAGTCGTAATACAGTCAATAATAGTCAGTAATACAGTCAGTAACACAGTCAGTAATACAGTCAATAATACAGTCAGTAATACAGTCAGTAATACAGTCAGTAACACAGTCAGTAACGCAGTCAGTAACGCAGTCAGTAACCAGTCAGAATACAGTCAGTAATACAGTCAGTAACAGAACACACTGATGTCACCACAGCCTTCCAGGCTGCTTCCCAAATGGCACCCTATTCCTACATAGTGCAATGCGAGCCCTATCGGCCCTAGTCAACAGTAGGGTACTATAAAGTGAATAAGGTGCCATTTGGGACTCATTCCAGCCTCCAGTGTTAATCACTACAGGACTCGGGCGCAGTGAGAAGAGAGAGCCAACGGGTCAAAGATGAGATGCTGCAGCGGACTAGACATACGAGGGGACTCCTTTACCAGCGCACAATGACTATGTCACTGTCAACATCAGTGAGAGAGACAGCAAACACAACAGACTCGGACAGCAGAGAGAGAGAGGACAGGATCAGAGAGAGAACAGGATCAGAGAGAGAGACAGGATCAGCGAGAGAGGCAGATCAGAAGAGAGCGACAGGAGAGAGAAAGCAACAGGAGAAGAGAGAGCGACAGGAGTCTTGAGAAAGACGGTCAGAGAGAGAGAAAAGAGAGACAGAAGCAGAGAGAGAGACGAGGAGCAGAGAGGCGAACGGGATCAGAGAGAGCGACGGGATCAGAGAGAGCGACGGGATCAGAGAGAGCGACAAGATCAAGGAGAGCGACAGGATCAAGAGAGAGAGAGACAGATCAGAGAGAGAGACAGAAGCAGAGAGAGAGACAGAAGCAGGAGAGAGAGACAGGAGCGGTGAGAGAGAGACAGGAGCAGAGAGAGACAGGAGCAGAGAGAGAGCGACAGAAGCAGAGAGAGAGACAGGAGCAGAGAGAGAGCAACAGAAGCAGAGAGAGAGACAGGAGCAGAGAGAGAGGACAGGAGTGGTGAGAGCGACAGAAGCAGAGAGAGAGACAGAAGCAGAGAGAGAGACAGGAGCGGGGAGAGAGACAGAAGCAAAGAGAGAAGACAGAAGCAGAGAGAGAGACAGGAGCAGAGAGAGAGACAGGAGGCAGAAGAGAGACAGGAGTGGTGAGAGCGACAGAAGCAGAGAGAGGACAGAAGCAGAGAGAGAGACAGGAACGGGGGAGAAGAGACAGAACAGAGAGAGAGAGCAGAAAGCAGAGAGAGAGACAGGAGCAGAGAGAGAGACAGGGAGCAGAGAAGAGACAGGAGTGGTGAGAGCAACAGAAGCAGAGAGAGAGAGACAGGATCAGAGAGAGAGACAGGAGTGGTGTGAGTAAAAAAAAGCAGATAGAGAGACAGAAGCAGAGAGAGAGACAGGAGTGGGGAGAGAGCGACAGAAGCAGGAGAAGGAGACAGAAGCAGAGAGAGAGCAACAGAAGCAGAGAGAGAGACAGGAGCAGAGAGAGAGACAGGAGTGGTGAGAGTGACAGAAGCAGAGAGAGAGACAGAAGCAGAGAGAGAGGACAGGAGCGGGAGAGGAGAGCGACAGAAGCAGAGAGAGAGACAGAAGCAGAGAGAGAGACAGGAGCGGGGAGAGAGCGACAGAAGCAGAGAGAGAGACAGAAGCAGAGAGAGAAGACAGGAGCAGAGAGAGACAGGAGTGGTGAGAGGCAACAGAAGCAGAGAGAGAGACAGGATCAGAGAGAGAAGACAGGGAGGGGAGAGAAGCTACAGAAGCAGAGAGAGAGACAGAAGCAGAGGAGAGCGACAGGCAGCAGAGAAGAGAGAGACAGGAGTGGTGAGAGAGAGAGACTCGCTGCAGGCCCCGGACCGGGGACCATCGCTGCAGGCCCCGGACCGGGGACCCTCGCTGCAGGCTCCGGACCGGGGACCCTCGCTGCAGGCCCCGGACCGGGGACCCTCGCTGCAGGCCCCGGACCGGGGACCCTCGCTGCAGGCCCCGGACCGGGGACCCTCGCTGCAGGCTCCGGACCGGGGACCCTCGCTGCAGGCTCCGGACCGGGGACCCTCGCTGCAGGCCCCGGACTGGGGACCCTCGCTGCAGGCCCCGGACTGGGGACCATCGCTGCAGGCCCCGGACTGGGGACCCTCGCTGCAGGCCCCGGACTGGGGACCCTCGCTGCAGGCTCCGGACTGGGGACCATCGCTGCAGGCTCCGGACTGGGGACCCTCGCTGCAGGCTCCGGACTGGGGACCCTCTGCGGAGCGCAGGCACAGGACACACTGAGCTGTCACAGCGCACCGGAGACACAGTGCGTAGAGCCGGTGCAGGATACCCTTTGCCGAAATGGCGCACCGGAGACCAAGAGCGCCGAGCTGGCACAATCTGCCCTGGCTGGATGCCCACTCTAGCGTGGCACTTGTGGAGAGCTGGCTCCGAGCGCACTGGGCTGTGTGCACGCACACTGGAGACACCGTGCGCTTTACCGCATAACACGGTGCCTGCCCGGTCACTCGCTCCCTGCGGTAAGCACGGGGAGTTGGCTAAGGTCTATAACCTGACTCTGCCAATCACCCCGTGTGCCCCCTCCCATTTTTGTGGGGGCTGCCTCGTGCATACCCTTGTCGTGCCAACTCCTCGTATCTTCGCCGTTCCGCCTTTGCTGCTTCTAGCTCCTCGTTGGGACGGCGATATTCTCCAGCATGTGCCCAGGGTCCCTTGCCTTCCAGTATCTCCTCCCATGTCCATTCCTCCAGAAAACGCTGCTTGGTCTTTTTGTGGTGGGATCTTCTGTGACGTTCGTCTGAAGAAGTGGACCAAGATGCAGCGTGGGGTAGGTTTATCATATTCTTTAATGATAACCAGCAAAACCAAGAAAGAGAAAACCAACGAAACGTCCAGCTTTGTAAGGCTCAACAGCAACAATACAACAACAAGATCCCACAACCTAGGTGGGAAAAAAGGCTACCTAAGTATGATTCCCAATCAGAGACAACGATAGACAGCTGCCTCTGATTGGGAACCACACTCGGCCAAAAACAAAGAAATACAACACATAGAATGCCCACCCCACATCACACCCTTACCTAACCAAATAGAGAAATAAAACGGCTCTCTAAGGTCAGGGCGTGACAGAGAGACAGGAGCGGTGAGAGATGTGTTTATTTATTTTCCCTTTTGTACTTTAACCATTTACACATCATTACAACACTGTATATAGACATAATATGACATTTGAAATGTCTTTATTCGTTTGGAACTTCTGTGAGTGTAATATTTACTGTTCATTTTTATTGTTTATTTCACTTTTGTTTATTATCTACTTCACTTGCTTTGGCAATGTTAACATATGTTTCCCATGCCAATAAAGCCCTTAAATTGAAATTGACAAAATTGAGAGAGCGACAGGAGCAGAGAGAGCGACAGGAGCGGTGAGAGAGACAGGAGCAGAGAGAGAGACAGAAGTGGTGAGAGAGACAGGAGCAGAGAGAGAGACAGGAGCAGAGAGAGAGACAGGAGTGGTGAGAGAGACAGGACAGAGAAGACAGGAGGAGAGAAGACAGAGAGAGAATCAGAGGGGGAGACAGGAGTGGTGAGAGAGACAAGGAAGAGAGAAAGACAGGAGCAGAGAGAGAGACAGCAACAGAGAGAGAGACAGCAGTCAGAGAGAGAGACAGGAGTGGTGAGAGAGCAGAGGGCAGAGAGGAGACAGGTAGGGTGAGAGAGACGAGCAGAGAGCGAGACAGGAGCGGGAGAGAGACAGGAGGGCAGAGAGAGAAAGACAGGAGCAGAGAATGACAAGCAGAGAGAGCGAGGAACAGGAGCAGAGAGAGAGACAGGGCAGAGAGAGAACAAAGGGGAGAGAGACAGGAAGCAGAAGAGAGACAGGAGCGTGAGAGAGACAGGAGCAGAGAGAGAGACAGGAGCAGGAGAGAGAACAGGAGGCGGTGAGAGAGAAGGAGGCAGGACGAGAGAGACAGGAGCAGAGAGAGAGACAGGGCAAGAGAGAGACAGGAGCCAGAGAGAGAGACAGGAGCAGAGAGAGACAGGAGCAGCAGAGAGCGACAGAGCAGAGAGAGAGACAGGAGCAGAGAGAGACAGGAGCAGAGAGAGACAGGAGCAGAGGGAAAGGAGCAGAGAGAGAGTTTGTCAATGAACCAGGGACTTCTTTAACAGTCTCAATAAACCAGGGACCTGGTGTCCCAGGTCTAAATCAGTCCCTGATTAGAGGGGAATCCCCCACCTAATGTCCAAGGTCTAAATCAGTCCCTGATTAGAGGGGAAACCCCCACCTAATGTCCCAGGTCTAAATCAGTCCCTGATTAGAGGGGAATCCCCCACCTAATGTCCCAGGTCTAAATCAGTCCCTGATTAGAGGGGAACTGGCTTCACGGTTCAGAGATGAGTTTGAGGGCTCTAATATAGTGCACTACATTTAACCAGAGCCTTATAGGGAACAGGATGTAATTTGGGATGTAGGCAAAAGACAGACAGGATGTCGACACTGATAACATCCTGTGCTGTAAGAGAATGCAGTGATCTGATCGGGCACACTGCATTACGTGAGACGGTAGTTGTTCGCCAGAGCGACTTGGAAGTTTTGCGTGGTCCTCAATCACTCCTCCACACATGTAGTACCTGCACAGGTAGCTTGTCCTAATAGTCTAAACAATGAGACTGCCTGGGGAAGAGAGAGTACCTTAGGAGGTCTGTATCACACGCACAAACACAGTTCTATATTTTAGCTATGCTAGCATTAGCCTCTTACCATAGATACTAATGGAGAATGAGGCTATCTCTAATGGCCCGTTGTTGCTGTACGCTGCTCTCTCTCTCCAGCTCACCAGACTGGCTGGGCAGGTTGAGTAATGTCATCATTCACAGCCGGCAGAACAGAGACTCGCAGAGGTACCCTTGCCCGTCTGACAGGATTAGCTCACCGAGACGGGAGGGAGGGAGGGAGGGAGGGAGGGAGGGCTGGAGAGCAGGTTCTTTGAGTAAGGTTGCATTTCAACGTAATTTACATTACAATTCAGGCAGTTCCGCTGACATTAGACAAACGGTTCCTGGCTGTACATGGTTTAAAACGGTTCCTGGCTGTACATGGTTTAAAACGGTTCCTGGCTGTACACGGTTTAAAACAGTTCCTGGCNTTAAAACGGTTCCTGGCTGTACATGGTTTAAAACGGTTCCTGGCTGTACACGGTTTAAAACAGTTCCTGGCTGTACACGGTTTAAAACAGTTCCTGGCTGTACACGGTTTAAAACGGTTCCTGGCTGTACACGGTTTAAAACGGTTCATGGCTGTACACGGTTTAAAACGGTTCCTGGCTGTACATGGTTTAAAACGGTTCCTGGCTGTACATGGTTTAAAACGGTTCCCGGCTGTACACGGTTTAAAACGGTTCTGTACATGGTTTAAAACGGCTGCAGTGATCACACACATACACCTCCCCTACTGCATCCCATCACAATAACATTCTGGCATACACTTCTTAATGACCGGTTGTAGACATCAGACATTGTGGGAAGAGCAGACTGAGGCTTGGAGGTTGCAACAGAGAGCCCTGGGTAAATATGTCGACATCCGTATTGACTAACACTGAGACGTGGATAAAAAAGGGAGGCCACCACAGCTTTCCTGTCCTGCCCAGTGAAGGGAACCTATCTCTGGGTAAACAGAGGCCAAATCCCTCTATCAACTCATTAATCACCCAGGACTAAAACAACCCTGGTTTAAAACCAATACATTGTTATTAATACAATGGCTATAGCGCTGCTACAGTAAACTAAGCTATAGGTGTTGGGGGGGTTGCTGTGACTCATAGATATACAGAAGGCCTAAACATACTCTCTGAATGTTTTTTTTGTAGATGTACCAAGACTCGTCTGTCAGTCACTGGCAAGAGCATCGCCAGGGTGACACACCAGGACTGAACACAGGTCTCTCTCTCTCTCTCTCTCTCTCTCTCTCTCTCTCTAACGTACCGTCTAGGAACAATGGTGTCATCACAGTCACACGTTTATATATATATATATATTTTTTTTTTTAAACATCACGTCTCCTCTAAAGTTCCTATAGGCAACGTTGATACAGCAGACCACAGTAGAGGTTCAGTGATCTGGTATGAACACGCTCTGGTACTGGTTCTGGGACTTCGGACCAGCAGTTGCAATGAAATATATTTATTTTGGGGGGGTGAGATTTGAGTGTTGGGACAGATGGGGTGATGAAGACTTAGCAGGGAGCTCAATGACCCTCTCTGTCACACTGGACTAGAGAGGACTTGCAAACAGACTTATTCACCCACAACGGAGGTGAAGAAAGAAACGAGGAAGGAGGAGAGAAAGAGAGAGATTATTAGAATCAGGAAGCAAATGTATTTTGAAAAAAGAGAGAAAGAGTGCATATCGGAAATGAAGAAAGGACAAAAATAAATAAGTTGTATCGTCACACACTGGATAGGTGCAGTGAAATGTGTTGTTTTACAGGGTCAGCCATAGTAGTATGATAGGTGTTGTTTTACAGGGTCAGCCATAGTAGTATGATAGGTGTTGTTTTACAGGGTCAGCCATAGTAGTATGATGGTGTTGTTTTCCGGGTCAAATAGTAGTAATATAGGTGTTGTTTACAGGGTCAGCCATAGTAGTATGATAGGTTAGTGTATGTGTAGTTTAACAGGGTCAGCCATAGTAGTATGATAGTTATTCAGGTGTTGTTTTACAAGGTCAGCCATAGTAAGTATGAGATAGGTGCAGTTGAATGTGGTAGTTTTACAGGGTCAACACAGTATAACAAAGCATCCCGTGGAGCACATTAGGGTCAAGTGCCTGGAGCACATGGACAGCTCTGTTACGGTATGGCAACGCTCTAACAGCTGGGCTGCCAGCCAACATAATAGAGACAATAGACGACAGTTCAGAAAAGTGGGAAGAGAAACAGTAATTTGAATCACCTAAGACAAACCAGGTGAATAACAGCGAAAGAAAGAAAGAGAGAGAGAGAGAGAAAAGAGAAAGAAACAGCACCACCAAGAGAAGAATGGGTAAATTCTATGTCGTGTGTACTGTAAACATAGCCTAACTCTCACATTCAGCTGACACAGAGCGGCAGTTTAGAGATGCACAAAATCCCTGAGCCGAATTCAGAATGGATATTCAGATACATCTGTCATAGGAGGACGGGGGAAGATTGAGTTTCAGTTTAACAGCCTTTTGGAGTGTAACAACGTCTCACTTCACCTTTTGGAGAACAACAGAATGACTGAATACAGTGACACAATTTGACACACTACTACTGTGTCATCATGAGTCAAGACTGAAGTTACCACAATTTCATGGGAACTATTTAAAGCATGCGCCAATCAGGGGACATCGATTTAATACAAGTTTAAATAGACCATGAATAGACTGGAAGACAGAGAGATAAAACAGAGAGAGAGAGAAGAGAGAGAGGGAAGAGAGAGAGAGAGAGAGAGAGAGGTAAAGAAAGAAAAGAAAGAAAGAAAGAAAGAAAGAAGACAAGAAGAAAGAAAAAAAGAAAGAAAGGAAAGAGAAGTGAGACAGACAGAGGTGAGCAGTTGAGTGTTGGACAGATGGGGTGCCAGCAGACAGTCCCTTGCAGTCCAAGGTGCCTAGAAGACCTCCTGACTTGATCCCCAAAAAATACATCTGGGTCAGATGTTCATACATTTATATTAAAATCACATCAAAATCAAAAACTTCAAATTATTTAAATATAGCCCTTCGACATCAGACTGATACTCAAAGTGCCTGTAACAGAAACCCAGCCTAAAACCCCAAACAGCAAGCAATGCAGGTGGTAGAGCACGGTGGCTGTCACCCCTGTTCATACCCTGTCCAACCACTGTTCTAACCTGTCACACTGTTCATCACTGATCACCAACTGTTCATCACCTGTCAACCCACTGTCATAACCTGTCACCACTGGTGCATACCCTGTCAATACGCCAGGTCCACACAGTCGATAACCCTTCAACCACTGTTCATACCCTGTCACCACGTTCATACCCTGTTCATAGATCACCACTGTTCATACCTTACCACTCGTCATACCTGTACATGTTTCATAACCTGTCACCACTGTTCATACCTGTCCACCACTGTTGATACCCTGCACCTACTGCGTTCATACCCTGTCACTCACTGTCAAACCGTCACCACTGTTCATACCTTCACAGTTCATACCCATTTCACTGCGTTGCAACTTCTGTTGCCTCTGTCTAACTCAAAGCCTGGCAAATGTCACAGAAAAAACCAAGATGTAACTCCTATGGGAAGAATGCAAAACCCCTCAGGCAAGTTTCTTAATCTGACAGCTGCTGTGGATTCATAAAACTGTCCACTTTGATGACAGTCACAACACCTCTAGTCAGCTTGAGAGGAGCAGAGTATCGGACTTCCACAGATTGCTCTTCTCACTACCATCGAATCTGAGATGTCACGATCAACTCTGAACAGTTCCTTAACAAACCTGTCATGTTGAGATGTACGATCACTCTGAAACCAGTCCTTAACAAACCTGTCATCGTTGAGATGTCACGATCAACTCTGAACAGTTCCGTAAAACAAACCTGTCATGTTGACAGATGTCACGGATCACTCTGAACAGTTCCTTAACAAAAACTCTGTCATGTTGAGATGTAACGATCACTCTGAACATGTTCCTTAATAAACCTGTCATGTTGAGATGTCACGATCAGTGGTCATGTTTGCTTCCCGGCTCATTCCCTTCCCCTGGCGCTGAGGGCCAAGATTACCCTGGCATCACACGCTCCTGCCATCCACTCACCCACACCTGCCTTCTCTCGTCACTCGCATCAGCGTAAATGGACTCACCTGACTCACTTATTACATGTTAATTTCCTCCCTATATTTGTCTGTTCCCTTTGCTCTGTTCCCTGCGCTGCATTGATTGTTTCTGTTGCTAAGTTTTTTTTGCTGACGCTGTGCTGTCTCCGTTATTATGTCGTCATTTATTAAAATTTACCCCCTACCTGCTTCGTCTCTCCAGCGTCATTTTGCGCGTGACAGAATGCAGCAGCCATCATCCGAAGCCATCGGGGAGACTGGCGTTCTGGTTGGAAATGGTGCAGCGGTTCGGGGTTCGCCACCAATGGAACCGGGATTGCCTAGCGTTATCGGGCTTTCGCGCCGCTAGCTGGCTCGAGAGTTCCTTGCCCGGTTGACTCGGATGGCCTCATCCCACTTCGGGCTCAGCTGGAATCCGTCAGTTTTTGCTTGCCCACGCCGGTCCAGGGATTTTTTTTTTTGTTGTCATGTGTTTAGTTTGGTGACGTTGGTGGATCCGCTGCCGATGGAACGGGGTGCCTAAGCTCAGCCTTCAGGGCTTTCACGCCCTGGCTGGCTCGAGAGGTTTGCCTGCTCGGCGGTTTCCCATCCCACGTCACACTCCACTGGATCATCGGGCCTCTCCCTTCAGCGGATCGACAGGCGTTTTTGCCTCAGCGGATGTCAGGCTCCTATGCCTGAGCGGCTCCGCCAGGCCTCCCCACGCTCCTGCGGTTTCGATCAGGGCTTTCACGGCCCCAACTGGTTGCCCTGCGTCCCATGTCTCGGGCCGGTTTGCCCAGGTGGGACGCCGGGTGGCGTCCCAGAGGAGAGGGGTTACTGTCATTGTTTGCTCTCCGCTCTTCCCTTCCGCCTGGCGCTTGAGGGGCCACGATTTAACCCTGCATCACACCTCGCTCACTGCATCTCACCCACACCTGGCCTTCTCTCGTCACTCGCATCACAGCGTTAATGGCTCACCTGGACTCACTTATTACATGTAATTTCCTCCCCTATATTTGTCTGTTCCCTTGCTCTGTTCCCTGCTGCTGCATTGATTGTTTCTTGTCTAAGTTTTTGTTTGCTGACGCTAGTGCTTGTCTCGTTATATGTCCGTCATTTATTAAATGTTACTCCCCGTACCTGCTTCGTCTCTCCAGCGTCATTTTGCGTGACAATCAGTCTTGAACAGTTCCTTAACAAACCTGTCATGTTGAGATGTCACGATCACTCTGAACAGTTCCTTAACAAACCTGTCATGTTAGATGTCACGATCACTCTGAACAGTTCCGTAACAACCTGTCATTTGAGATGTCCGATCACTCTGAACAGTTCCTTAACAAACCTGTCATGTTGAGATGTCCACGATCACTCTGAACAGTTCCTTAACAAACCTGTCATGTTGAGATGTCACGATCACGCTGAACAGTTCCTTAACAAAACCTGTCATGTTGAGATGTCACGATCACGCTGAACAGTTCTTAACAAACCTGTCATGTTGAGATGTCACGATCATCTGAACAGTTCCTTAACAACCTGTCATGTTGAGATGTCACGATCACTCTGAACAGTTCCTTAACAAACCTGGGTTACAGCGTGTGACACCCTCATGTGACACTAGCATTGCGTCATTTGAAACCTGTTTTTTCAAGGCTGTCAGACAGCTGCTCGTTGACGAGTTCGTTGTGTGAAACGTGCGAGGTGAAGAAGCTGAGAGGAGGTTGGGTGGTGGTGTGTTACGCTGTTGAGAGGAGTTGGGCTGGTGTGTGTACGCTGTTGAGGAGGTTGGGTGGGTGGTGTGTTACGCTGTTGAGAGGAGGTTGGGTGGTGGTGTGTTCGCTGTTGAGGAGGTTGGGCTGGTGTGTGTTACACTGTTGAGGAGGTTGGGTGGTGGTGTGTTACGCTGTGAGGAAGGTTGGGTGGTGTGTGTTACACTGTTGAGAGGAGGTTGGGTGGTGTGTGTTACGCGTTGAGTGAGGTGGTCGTGGTTCGTCTACGCTGTTGAGGGGAGGTTGGGTCTGGGCGTGTGTTTACGCTGTTGAGAGGAGGGTTTGGTGGCTGTGTAGGGGAGGGGAAGAGGACAGGTGCGGAGAGGAGAGTGGGAGAGAGAGGGTGGCGAGAGGAGAGGTGGTGAGAGTAGAGGTGGTGAGAGGAGCAGGTGCAGGAGGGTGGGGAGAGGAGAAGTGGGGAGAGGAGAGGTGGGGAGAGGAGATGAGTGGGGAGAGGAAGAAGTGAGCAGAGAGAGGTGGGGAGAGGAGAGGTGGGAGAGAGAGTTGGGAGAGGAGAGCGTGGGAGATGAGAGGTGAGGAGAGGAGGGAGCAGTCAGAACTGTCAGAGGCCCAGGGCCAGAGGCGGACAACCTGGGAGTGACCGACCTACCCTCCCCACACCTCAGGCCCTCTGGACAAACTACAGACACTGCTGGTTGTAAATCAGGACCAGCAGGGGATTAGGGCTGGGAGACTGGAGAAGAGAGGAGAGGACTGGGCCTTTCCCCAAAGCGGGGGTCAGACTGGAGGGCTGGTAGAGGGACTGCGGAGGCTGGTAGAGGGACTGGGGGGGGCTGGTAAGAGTGCTGGGCTCTTTCCCAAGCAGGGGGCAGCTTAGACCTGAACTGATATAAAACCTCACACCTTGCTGCTTGTTTGAACACCCAGAGACGCACCGCTGGAGTAGTTGGGTGCTGGGTATCGAAAGTTCGTTGGAGGAAGGGTTTCTACAAAGGGCGTGTTAGTATGTTGTGGCCCTTCCTCGTGGCCCGCGCGTCGTACACACGCTGGCTCTTTCATCCCCCACTACTCCAGACCGGCTGTGGATCAGCGGCCTTTTCCCCCGCTTCCGCTCCCACCCCATGATGCAGGGGCACCTTCGCCGAGCAGCCTCTTTGCCGCGCCTCCACGGTAGGCATAACAATATCGGTCAAATAAGTGCGAGGGAAAGGGGTTTCACACAAGGGCTGGAGTAAAGTGGGGAGAACACGGGAGGGCACCCAAAGGGTTCTTATACACCTAGGCCAGCTAGGCGCTGGAACCGGTCTCAGCGCTTAGCACGGCTGCAATGGGCGATGCTTTGAAAAGAAGGACGAAAGGGAACAGAAAAGGAGAAGCGAGACAAGGGAGGGAAAGCGGTTCACAGGGGGCTGGAGTAGGTTTTTGGGAGGGGGGGGGGAAAAGTCGCGAGAGAATAGGGGTTCAAACAAGGGCTTGGAGTGATTGAGGGAGGATTGGAAGCAGGGGGGAGGAGGGGCGATGGGGGGGGATAAGAAAGGGAGGAAAAGAGGGGTTCACGGGGCTGGAGGTATTGGAGTGGACGAAAAGGGAAGAGAAAGCCGCCGGCGTCACCCAGGCGTCTGTGTGCCTGGACGTAACAAGGTGGGGGAAGAAAAGAAAACGGGAGCCGATATTAGGGTTCCACACTCAACAAAATCATCAAAACCAGGGACAGCAGCTCGCCTGGGGAGTAAGTTGGGCGAGCTAATCTCAGGGAAGGAGGGAAAGGCGTTCAAACAACATTCTTCTCTCCCTTCCACAAACTGTAGGGCTGGAGTAACGTGGGCGGAGCACAGGGGACCGGAAGGGGGCAAGTAGGACCGCGCGCTGGGGGCTGGGATCAGTGTTTCCCGCAGGCCTTGCTCGGAGGGGGGCTTCCCGATGCGCTTCTCCGAAATGGAATCAGAGGGGAAAATACGAGTAATGGGTGGATTCGCTTGCCTAGGGCAGGGTCAACCAGCCACTACTCCAGCCGCGCCCTGTTTGAAGAAGTGCGCGAACTGTATGCGCGCTTCCTTGACCATCTTTGAAACTAACCAGGTCTCAATTCGCGCTGCTTCTGGTATACGCGACATCTTTACTCCTTGCTTTGGATGAGCCAGCATGTGCAATCCACTGGGATCCCAGGTCGAGTTCATAAACATCACAAGGTTCCTGTTGGGCGCAAAAGTGTCCGCTTTAAAGAATCTACAGGTATAGAGTTTCTCAAACTAATTATATAGTCCTTACAGAGAAGGCAGACATTAGAGCTCTGATTTAAGGAAACAAAACACTTCAATGAGGCGAGACATACCTGGTTAACCTCACGCTCAAGCTTTTATGAAGAGACAGACCTGATTAACCCCTCAGAGGCTTTTATGAGAGACAGAGACCTGTAACCACCTCAGAGGCTTTTTTGAAAGCAAACAGAACAGATAGACTTTGGAGGAAATTATAGGAGAGAGCGAGAGAGAAAGGAGAGACAATTTTAAAGAGTGCTCAGCTGAATACGGAGGAGAGAGTGTGAGGCAGAAAAATCAGTTCTCAGTCACACTCCTCAACTGAAACTAAACATAAATGGCACAAACCTGTTCTTTAGCCTGCTGCTTCTCTCACAGCCTGCTGCCATCTCTACAGCCTGCTGCTTCTCTACGAGCCTGCTGCTCTCTGCTGCTTCTCTACAGCCTGCTGCCTCTCTACAGCCTGCTGCTTCTCTACAGCCTGCTGCTTTCTCTACAGCCTGCTGCCTCTCTGCTGCTTCTCTACAGCTGCATGCCTCTCTACGCCTGCTGCTTCTCTACAGCCTGCTGCCTCTCTGCTGCCTCCTACAGCCTGCTGCTTCTCTACAGCCTGCCTGCTTCTCTACAGCTCTGCCTCTCTGCTGCTTCTCTTCAGCCTGCTGCCTCTCTGCTGCTCTCTCTACAGCCTGCTGCTTCTCTCAGCCTGCTGCCTCTCTGCTGCTTCTCTACAGCTGCCTCCGCCCAGTCTCTTGCTGCCTCCTCTTACCCATGCTTGCACGTCTCTCATTCAGTCTCTACAGCACCTGCTTCCGGCCTCTAACTGCGCTGCTTCGTCTGTATGCGAAGCCGTCGACAGCTGTCTCTCTACACCACTTGCCCTCACACGCTGCCTGCTGCTTCTCTACAGCCTGTCTGCTTCTCTACAGCCTGCTGCCTCATCTACAGCCTGCTTGCGTTCCTGACTAGGCAAAGCAGCCTGTTGGCTTGACCGTGAAGCCTACACTCACCAGCAGAACTAGCTAGTTCCACTCGGTTGTCCTCAGCGCTTGGCATGCTCTCGTGAGGGCCCTCGCACTGACACCTTGCCTCGGTAGTAGGACAGTCTATGACCTGGCTCTGCGTCTGACATTGGGCCTTCCTCTGACCACCGCCTGACTAGTCCTGGTTGCGCCATGTTTAGACGGCCAGTGATGTACTGGGCCTTACGCACTACCCTCTGTAGTGCCTTGCGGTCAGAGGCCGAGCAGGTTTGCCGTACCAGGCAAGTGATGCAACCAGTCAGGATGCTCTCGAATGTTGCAGCTGTAGAACCATGGCAAATCTTTTTAGTTTCCTGAGGGGGAATAGGCTTTGTCGTGCCCTGCTTCACGACTGTCTTGGTGTTGGTTGGACCATTCTAGTTTGTTTGGTGATGTGGACACTAAGGAACTTGAAGCTCTCAACCTGCTCCACTACAGCCCGTCGATGAGAATGGGGCGTGCTCGGTCCTCCTTTTCTGTAGTCGCCACAATCATCTCCTTATGCTTGGTTACTTGAGGGCTAGGTTTGTTATTCTGGCACCACACGGTCAGGTCTCCTGACCTCCTATAGGCTGTCTAGTCGTTGTCGGTGTCAGGCCTACACTGTGGTGTCATCTGCAACTTAATGATGGTGTTGAGTCATTGCCTAATAATTGGCTAAGATTCAATATCGAAAGATGCTGATTATCATTTTAACTAAATCTAGATTAAATTACAAAGGCTATATTAGAATTACTAAATCTAGATTAAATTACAAAGGCTATATTCAATTACTAAATCTAGATTAAATTACAAAGGCTATATTCAATTACTAAATCTAGATTAAATTAGTATGAGAACAGTCATGCGTATAATAGACACAAAACACACCTCAACATGTTCTATCCACCAACTAGGTAATCATTCACTCTGTTAATTGAGCGGTCCAACCTCTCTGACCCTCTTTAAGTTCTTATCAGTTTCTGTTGTGTTAAATACCAACAGTAGGCTAACATATCTACAGCTAACAGCCATAGGGATGCTAATAGTGCTGCTATGTCATGTCAATGAAGCAGGTTGGTTTTGCCTACAGAACAGAGCCAGAGGGGATAAGTCATATGAAACTTTTTCTTGCGTCCCAGTCAGTATCAGACAGTGGTGCAGCCTGGGTGCCATTTGGGACGCAGACCCGTGGATATCCTGTGGGAGATACGCTGATTACTGTACTATGCAAACTAACACACTTAGAGGACAGTTTGAACAGGAAACATTGTGTAATAAAATGTTTTTTTTTTTAAAGTGCTGCATTGACTGACCCACTAGTGTCCATCTGGATCAGCTGGGTTCAGACCTTATCCTTTTGTATTTTCCTTTTCTAAACCATCTGCATACTCTGGCTGTAGGCCTAGGTTCCCACTATGTGGCCAAGATACAAAGGCAAAAAATACAATGGATATCAAAAAGAGCCTTTCAGTCCTAATTTAAACGTTAGTGTTAGGCATAAGGTAAGCAATTTGATTAAGGTTAGGGTTAAATTTAAAATCTGATTTTAAGAATTAAAAAAGTGTAGGACTTTGCATCTTTGCCAGATAATGACAATCATAGGACTATGTGTGAAGTGGAAGTGGTTCTGTTATGTTATTTCACCTTTATTTAACGAGGTAGGCTAGTTGAGAACAAGTTCTCATTTACAACTGCGACCTGGCCAAGATAAAGCAAAGCAGTGCTACAAAAACAACAACAGAGTAACACATGGAATAAACAAAACATACAGTCAATAATACAGTAGGAAAAAAAAGATTTAAAAAAAAAGTCTATATACAGTGAGTCAAAGGTGGTAGGTCCTGTCCTCTAATGGCGATGGAAAGAATAGCAGCTAGTGATGGTATCAATTTATTACATGATAATAAACACTATTAACTCTTCAAATATAATTATTACAATAATTTWAAAAAAGCATAAATTAAAAACTATTTCTAAATAGATTGTTTCAATAAGAAATCTTTAAAATTATTAAGTAAGGACATGGTTACAGGAAACACTTTGTTCAGGTAGATGGATTATTTTTAAAAATGAGACAGGTTGTACTAAGGCATCTGAGTAAATAATAACACCAGGTAACTCTTAAGTAAGGACCTACATTCATAAACTAATTCTCTAGCGATACTCGTATTTTAGTTGGATGACCGACCTCAAGGTTTCTTCGATTACTGAAAACCTGGCGTGTGGAAAAGTACCTCAAAATATTTAAAGAGAGAAATGAGGATAAAAAACAATCAGCTGATGATGATATCAGGCGTATCATCATCATCAGTTTCTTTACATTGAGAACTGATAACTTAACCAAATAGATAGTATAAACATGTTGCATGTCAGTGGTTTTAACCAGTGGTATAAAGTGAAGTCAGTGACACTGCTTTACCAAATTACCAGGACGACTTCGTCGCCATCACCGGAATGGCATGCACTTCCTTTAACGTCATCACCACTTTGCTAGAATCTCCCGGCAGCTCTTGTACACTTTGACAAGGCAGTTTAGTCTTGGCTTTGAGCTCTGAAAGAATAATAATAGGTGGGTTATAATCCCGAGTGACTTTGACACTCCAGAGAGATGGCCTTGCCGTCGATGTCGGGGGTATGTTTCATCTTCCATATTGAATTGCTGATTACCGTTCTGCATAAGATCTCGCTTGTTGGATAACAATTACGTCTGGAGCGATATCTAGCCATTTCCAAACTACTGTGGGCTAGCTGTAACGTCTTCAGATAGCAGTGAGTTAACGTTACTAGCTAGCTAACAATGTGGAGACAGAAAAAGCAAAACAAATAAGGAACATATTTTATGGATCCGGAATGGTATGCACTTCCTTTAACGTCATCACCATCACCGGAATGGCATGCACTTCCTTTAACGTCATCACCATCAGCACTTTGCTAGAATCTCCCGGCAGCTCTTGTACACTTTGACAAGGCAGCCCAGTCTTGGCTTTGAGCTCTGAAAGAATAATAATAGGTGGGTTATATTCCAACAGGTATAATAGAGATTTAACAGGGTGAAAGTACCTCAATTCAAAGGCGAAAGTAGTCATTTTCATTCAACTTTAACCAACAGCAAGACCACTAGTGTTGTTTTACTAAACACAACATACGTGCATCGTAAACAGTATTTTACAGATCAGTAATGACTCTGAGGCTCACCTGAAACAGCGGGACCACGCAAGAAACGGCATCAGGATCTGCGAGGTCTTTCAGCAGGATGCACAGGTAGTAGATGACTGAAACAAATAGGTTAACGTCGTTGACTGCCCTGCCCTTGCAAATCATCAACCTTTAAGCTGAAACAAATAGGTTAACGTCGTTGACTGCCCTGCCCTTGCAAATCATCAACCTTTAAGATAAGTTATAGCAGGATTCACCTAGCTTCTCCTGAACGAGACGCAAATCAATGACTTTAGTGATGATCAAATCCACTTTAGACACGTAGATTGGCAGGAAAACAAATAGCTCAGTATTCTTCTATTTCCTCACCATGTGAATATCTTTATTAATTTACTATGTTTTTGATTTTCCTCACCATGTGAAAAGCTTCATTAATTACTATGTCTTTGATTTTCCTCACCATGTGAATAGCTTCATTAATTACTATGTCTTTGATCTTCCACACCATGTGAATAGCTTCATTAATTACTATGTCTTTGATCTCCTCACATGTGAACAGCTTCATTAATTACTATGTCTTTTGATTTTCCCCACCATGTGAACAGCTTCACTAATTACTATGTCTTTGATCTTCCTCACCATGTGAACAGCTCATTAATTACTATGTCTTTGATCTTGCCCATCTCTATGAAGCCTGTAGGACTCAGTGCCGGAGCGTCGCTAGAAGACACCTGGTCACCCAGGGAACCAATGAATGAGCAGCGTCTCACACGGTCCACGTTCACAAAGTGGATGTGGACCATCGTACCGACCAGGTGATGATTATGACACTGGAGAGAACGCTGTGTCTGAAATGAAGTAGATGAAATTGATGTTGAACTAATTGAACCGTACAAGTGTAACAGTATAACTTTAGTCCGTCCCCTCGCCACGACCCGGGTCCGTCCCCTCGCTCCGGGCGCGAACCAGGGACCCTCTGCACACATCAACAACAGTCACCCACGAAGCATCGTTACCCATCGCTCCACAAAAGCCGCGGGCCTTGCAGAGCAAGGGGAACCACTACTTCAAGGTCTCAGAGCAAGTGACGTCACCGATTGAAAGGCTATTAGCACGCACCACCGCTAACTAGTTAGCCATTTCACATCGGTTACACAAGGTCACACCAGTAGGAGACATTTAGGCATATTTAACATATAGTATGTATCATATGATCTCTATGCATACGTCTGAGTCAACTAGTTTAGTGGTCACCAACTGTGGCTCTGGAGAGCTACTTGTGTTGTGGCTTTTGTTATATCCCAGCACTAACACACCTGATTCAACTACACAACATCGGATGCAGTTGGTTGAAACAGATTGTTAGTGTCGGGCAAGAACAAAAGCCTGCACTCCCAGGAGATCTCCAAGAGCAGGATTGTTGACCACTGATGCACGTGCCAGTAGGTATCGAGGAGGAGTCCCAAATGGCCCTATTCCATATACAGTGTTAGTATTTTTGGTTCAAAGTAGTACACTGTATAGGGAATATGGGCCATTTGGGACTGAACCAGCCCTAGTGTCCTTACCCAGTAAAGAAGAATATGTGTAGGCAGATAGGCAGACAGCACAAGTGTACACCACCATTCTGCCTATGGAGACTTTAGCGGGGCTGACTGTGAACTCCCTGCAAAAAAAACCCGAGTGACTTTGACACTCCAAAGAGATGGCCTTGCCGTCGATGTATGTTTCATCTTCCATATTGAATTGCTGATAACCGTTCTGCATAAGATCTCGCTAGTTGGATAACAATTACGGCTGGAGCGATATCTACCATTTTCCAAACTACTGTGGGCTAGCTGTAACGTCTTCAGATAGCAGTGAGTTAACGTTACTAGCTAGCTAACAATGTGGAGACAGAAAAGCTAAAAAATAACGAACATATTTTATGGATCCGGAATGGCATGCACTTCCTTTAACTAAGTATTGATTATTGCACAAACCTAGGACAAAATCGATTAGAAAACCTCTTTGACCTTCCTAGCCAGCTAACAAACTACAAACATTGAGTTGCATAGTGGGGAATGTAGTCATATTATTGATAAATTAAAGCGATTCAAAGCAACAACTCTACTAGCTTTACTACATTTCCCAGAATGCTATGCGCGGTGTAACTTTTAACCTCTGGATCAAAACAAGCCGATCAGCTGATGAAATGTAGCTGTCGGGCAGCGAAATTATCTTAACAAGCTATACATAATAACGGTGTCTTTGTGCTGAATAAATTGCACTGCATGCCATGTTGTCTATGAAAATATTATTGCGTATTTCTCTGTAGAAGCAACGGTTTAGGTTACGAAACAGCCGCCGTCCGCCGGGAAAACAATCTAGCTGCCAGCTCTTGGTTACTAGGTCCATCTTTTTGGTTTGACGAAGGATTGTGTTGATGGTTTTGGTGCTTGAGAAATTGGTAGTTGGGGTTGATGTAGAGTAACTGAAAAATACGCAAGTATCATCTTTTGTTATAAGCGGATTTGTTGATGTTTTTACACAGTCACCATTGCCTATTTCTGCTGTCAAATTGGCTTAGCCAACAACAATAACAACAACAGCTAACCGTACAGTAGGCTAACTAGCAGTAGCAAGATAATTACAATGTTATTGCTGTTTGACAGCTAACGATTACTTGCACATGGGGCTTGTAAGCTAGCTGCATGTCTGGACATGTATGTAGGAAGTCGTTGTTGTGATTGTTTTGCTGACAGACAGGCACCTCTGTAGAGTACTTTGATGACATAGGTCACTTTGACATAGCCATATCACAGTTCATATTAAATGTCCATCTGCTAAGTGTTTTGGGGAGTATAGAAGAGACACCACTACTAGAAAAAAAAAACGCATAATGCGCTAGAGAAGAATACATTTAAATCTTTAACACTATAGAATATAGCCATAAACATATTTCCCAGCAGTTTGGTTTCGCAGTGCAGTTTTAGACTCATCGGGCACAGGTTATCGACAGAAAGGTGCACTTGTTAGCAGTAGCATACTGAAGTGATCATCATGAGTGGTCAAGGTCCGTCGGTAGATAAGGGGATGAACACCATCCTGGTGTGTCAGGAGAGCTACGCCTGCGGCGGCTCAGACGAGGCCGCCTTCGAATGCGACGAGTGCGGAAGCCTGCAGTGCGTCCGCTGCGAGCTAGAGCTCCATCGTCAGACACGCATGAGGAACCATGACCGTGTCCGCATCGCCCCGGGACACGTTCCATTCTGTGACTCTTGTAAGGGCGACAGCAGCGGGTGTGGGGTGAACGGGGGCAGGCTGAGGGCGGTGGTGCGCTGCCAGGGCTGTAAGATCAACCTGTGTCTGGATTGCCAGAAGCGGACCCACAGCGGGGTAAACAAGAGGAAGCACCCCGTGACCCCCTACCCTCCTCCGGGTCAAGCCCAGGATAATAGCCTAGAGGCTGGGGATGGAGGGGAGATGGAGGCCCTCAAGGCAAAACTGGAGAAGGTGTGCAGCTTCTTACTGGTGGATGKGAAGGAGGAGATGCAGGTGAGTGATATGACCTCGGCTACATCTGAAATGGCTTCCTAGTACCTATAATAGGGCACTACTTTGGTGCACTATTTCTGATTTAGTGACCTACTTTTGACCAGTAGTCATGTTGTCAAAAGTAGTGCACTACCATAGGTCTCTGGTCAAAAACTATTGCACTTTATAGGCAATATGGTGCTATTTGGGATGCAGTCTAGGTATTGTTAACCTGTTTTTGCTTAGACTGCCTGCAGTCCGGGTTGAAGGACCAATATTTTTGATTTCTCCATGGCCTTCCGTACAGGAAGCCTGTCCATTGGCTCATACAAACTGGCTTTCAGATCTAAAAAGTCACTCGGGTTAGTTGCTACGGATACATGGTTTCTATGGGTGTTGTTTCAAGACCTGGATCATAATATGTCTACATCCCAAATGGAACACTAATCTATAGTGGGTCCTGGTCAAAAGTAGGTCACTAAATCAGAAATAGTGCACCATTTGGTACACTGTGCTCTACTACCTCGGTTGGTGATTAAACTAGCTCACCTCGGGCTCTGTTGTCTTTCCCCTGTAGTTGAAGGATGAGGAAGACTTTGTGAGCCGGCTGGACTGTAGGCCTGAGGAACTCCTCAAGGTCGTGTCTATCTTCGGGAACACAGGGGAGGGGAAGTCCCACACCCTGAACCATACCTTCTTCCTGGGGCGGGAGGTGTTCCAGACGTCCCCTACTCAGGAGTCCTGCACCGTGGGGGTCTGGGCTGCCATGGACCCCATRCACAGGGTGGTGGTGATCGACACAGAGGGACTGCTGGGGGCAGGTGAGGAGGAGAGAGGGGCAATGACAGGAATGTTGCTAAATGTCAGCTGCTATGACATTGTTATTCACGCAATTGACACAATAGCCGTTTTATCTGCTATCATATCAAATAAAGATAACGGTGGGAGCAGTAACCAGTCAGGAGGCATCTACTAACACGTCCTCTTCCTCTCTATTGGCCACCCAGGATCCAATCAGGGCCAGCGCACCCGGCTGCTCCTCAAAGTCCTAGCCGTCTCCGACCTCATCATCTACCGTACCCACGCCGACCGTCTCCACGACGACCTGTTCAAGTTCCTAGGCGACGCGTCGGACGCCTATCTGAAGCACTTCACCAGGGAGCTGAAGGCCACGACGACCCGGTGTGGCCTGGACGTGCCTCTGTCCACTCTGGGACCGGCTGTTATTATCTTCCARGAGACCGTCCACACCAAGCTACTGGGCTCAGGTACAGGGTTGGCATTGCCAGGCTTATCAAGCTGTTAAGGTACTATTGGATGAAAACCTAACACTTGGCTCTTGTGGAAACTATAACCTATTAGAACGTTCACCCACTTACATGGGACCATCCACACCAAACTAACTGGGATCAGGTAGGTGGTTCTGGTTGGCATTTAGCCTGTCTGCCAGGCTGTTTGTGCTATCGTGCCAACTCATTGTCAATCATTTTCGTGCCAATGATGGTGATAGAGTTGTCCAGAGCACAAACAGATCTGGGACCAGGCTACATCAGTTATCAGGTAAAGTTAGAATGGGCATCTGTAGAGAGATAAAATGCTGGGATCAGGTGTAGGTATCCCTGCATTTGGTTACKTGTTAGTTTTACAATTTATTTAAAAATAGTTTTATTGATTTTAATGCGCTACGTGGCCTTGCATGTGAATACATGTCTGGCTTTAAAGATATCCGGTCCTCTGGCACTGGCCTTTTATACTGAACAAAAATATAAATGCAACAATTTCAATGATTTTACTGAGTTACACTTCATGTAAGTAAATCAGTCAATTTAAATAAATTGATTAGGCCCTAATCTATTGATTTCACAGGACTAGGAATACAGATATGCATCTGTTGGTCACAGATACCTTCAAAAYGGTAGGGACGTGGACCAGAAAACCAGTCAGTATCTGGTGTGACCACCATTTGCCTCATGKAGTGTGACACATCTCCTTCACATAYAGTTGATCAGGCTGTTGATTGTGGCCTGTGGAATGTTGTCCCACTGCTATTCGACGGCTGTGCGAAGTTGCTGGATATTGGCGGCAGCTGGAACACGTCGATCCAGAGCATCGTACACGTCGATCCAGAGCATCCCAAACATGCTCAATGAATGACGTGTCTGGTGAGTATGCAGGCCATGGAACAACTGYGACATTTTCAGCTTCCAGGTATTGTGTACAGATCCTTGTGACATGGGGCCGTGCATTATCATGCTAAAACATGAGGTGATGGCGGAGGATGAATGGCACGACAATGGGCCTCAGGATCTCGTCACAGTATCTCTGCATTCAAATTGCCATCGATAAAATGAAATTGTTGTTTGTTGTCCGTAGCTTATACCTCCCCATACCATAACCCCAGCATGGGGCTCTCTGTTCACAACGTTGACATCAGCAAACCAATGCCATACAAGTGGTCTGCAATTGTGAGGCCGGTTGGATGTACTGCTGAATTCTCTAAAACGACGTTAGTATGGTAGAAAAATTAACATTCAATTATCTGGCATCAGCTCTGGTGGACATTCCTGCAGTCAGCATGCCAATTGCACAGAGACATCTGAGGCATTGTGTTGTGTGACAAAACTGCACATTTTAGAGTGACCTTTTATTGTCCCCAGCACAAGGTGCACCTGTGTAATGATCATGCTGTTTAATCAGCTTCTTGATATGTCACACCTGTCAGGTGGATGGATTATCTTGGCAAAGGAGAAATCCTTACTAACTGGGATGTAAAACACATTCGTGCACAAAATCTGAGAAATCAGCTTTTTGTTCGTATGGAACATTTCTGGGATCTTTTATTTCAGCTCATGAAATATGGGACCAACACTTTACATGTTGCAGACATTTTTTTTCTCCATCTTGCAACAATTGTTCAGGACTGTTGTCTCCATCGGAATGAGCCAAAACATTTGGTGAGACTGTCTTCAGCCCACTACGGTCCTGTGAGACTGCCTTCAACCAGCTACGGTCTCTGTGAGATTCTTCACCACTACGGCCTGGTGAGGCTGTCTTCAGACCACTAGCGTCGCTGTGAGATTCTTCAAGCCACTACGGTCTGGTGAGACTGCCTTCAAGCCACTACGGTCTGGTGCAGACTGTCTCAGGCCACTACGGTCCTGGTGAGATGTCTTCAGCCACTACGGTCCTGGTGAGACTGCCTCAGCCACACGGTCCTTGGTGAGACTGTCTTCAGCCACTACGGTCTGGTGAGATGCCTTCAGCCACTACGGTCCTGGCCTGGTGTAGACTGTCTTCCACACTACGGTCTGGTGCAGACTGCCTTCAGCACTAACGGTCCCTGGCCTGCGTGGAGACTGTCATTCAAACCACTACGGTCCTGGTTGAGACTGCCTTCAGCCCACTACGGTCTGTGAGACTGTCTTACCACTACGGTCTGTGAGACTGCCAGCCACTACATGTCCTGGCCTGGTGAGACTGTCTTCAGCACTCAGGTCGTTAGACTCTGGTGATACTGGCTGTCAGCTAGTCTGAGATCTTCAGCCACTTTACGGTTCCTGGTGAGACTCCTTGCAGCCACTACGGTCCTGGTGAGACTGCCTTCAGCCACTTACGTCTGGTGAGACTGCCTTCAGCCACACGGTCCTGGTGAGACTGCCTCAGCCACACGGTCCTGGGTGAGCTGGTCTACAGCACTACGGTCCTGGTGAGACTGAATCTACAAGCACCGTCCCTGGTGAGACTGTCTCAACCACTACGGTCCTGGTGAACTGTCTTCAGCCACTACGTCCTGGTGAGAAACTCGTCTTTCAGCCACTTACGTCCTGTGAGACTGTCGTTCAGCACTACGGTCCTGATGAGACTGTCTACAGCCACTACGGTCCTGGTGAGACTGCCTCAGCCACGTACTATTGGTAGAGACTGTCTTCGCAACGCTTAACGCTCAACGGTCCTGGTGAGACTGTCTTCAGCCACTACGGTCCTGGTGAGAGACTGTCTTCAGCCACTAACGTCTGTGAAGACTGTCTTACCTAAGCCGAGATGCTTAGACAAGCCTGTTGGTGAGACTGCCTTCAGCCACTACGGTCTGGTGAGACTGTTTCAGCCACTACGTCCTGATGAGAACTGCCTTCAGCCATACGGTCCTGTGAGACTGTCTTCAACCACTACAGGTCCTGGTCTGTGAGACTGTCTTCAACCATCTACGGATCCTGTCTAGGTGAGACTGGTCTTCACCACTACGGTCCTGGTCTGGTGAGACTGTCTTCAGCCACTACGGTCCTGGTGAGATCTGTCTACATGCACTACGGTCTGGTCTGGTGAGACTGTCTTCAACCACTACGGTCCTCGGTCTGGTGAGACTGTTCAACCACTACGGTCCTGGTCTGTGAGACTGTCTTTCACCACTACGGTCCTGGCTCTGGTGAGAACTGTCTTCCAACCACTACGGTCCTGGTCTGGTGAGACTTCTAGCCACTACGGTCTGGTGAGACGTCTTCAGCACTTACGTCCTGTAGACTGTCTTCAACCACTACGGTCCTGGTGAGACTGTCTTCACCACTACGTCCTGGTGAGCTGTCTTCAGCCACCTACGGTCCTGGTGAGACTGTCTTCAGCCACTACGGTTCTGATGAGACTGTCTACAGCCACACGGGTCCTGGTGAGACTGCCTTCAGCCACTACTGGTCCTGGTGAGACTGTCTTCAACCACTACCGGTACCTGGTTGAGACTGTCTTCATGCCACTACGGTCCTGATGAGACTGTCTACCAGCCACATACGGTCCTGGTGAGACTGCCTTCAGCCACTACAGTCCTGGTGAGACTGTCACAGCCACTACGGTCCTGGTCTGTGAGACTGTCTTCGAACCACTACGGTCTGTCTGGTGAGAACTGTCTTCAACCACTACGGTCCTTCTGGTGAGACTGTCTACAGCCACTACGGTCCCTGGTGAGACTTCTACAGCCACTACGGTCCTGGTGAGACCGCTTCAGCCATACGGTCCTGGTGAGACTGTCTTCAACCACTACGTCCTGGTCTCTGGAACAGCCACTACGGTCTGCTCTGAACAGCCACTACGGTCCTGGTCTCTGAACAGCCACTACGGTCCTGGTCTCTGGAACAAGCCCACTACGTCCTGGTCTCTGGAACAGCCACTACGGTCCTGGGTCTCTGGAACAAGCCACACGGTCCTGTCTCTGACACAGCCCGGGATCTGAGGGCCTCAGAAACTGTAAAAGATTTTAAAGAAAGATCCTTTTAGCCATGCTCTTTACTGAGTTATAGAGGGATTTTATTCATACTATAACTATCTATACTATTATCAATTTTATTGTTTTACTATGTTACTATTTTCATTCTTCATTTAGAAAAGGTTTGTGTTTTATCTTTCTCACCTTGTATTATTTGAATAGTTAAGCACCTTAAATGCATCCCCTGTGAGAAAGGTCTCATGAATGAAGTTTGATTTAGGGGACAGGGTTAGGGCTGAGACAGAGATATAAGCCGTAGCAGGTTGGCTCATTCACTTTTTCAATTTAGAAAGTGGAAAAATAACTGTCATCTGTCACCTAAGCTAATCTTTTCCTTCTTCTCTCTCACTCCCTCTCTCTCCTCCACATCTCTCACTCCTCCCTCTCCTCTATATCTCTCACTCCCACTCTCCTCTTCTTTGTCTCTCTCTCCCCCTCTATCTTTCTCTCCCCTCTCCTCTTTATCGCTCACTCTTTCCCTCTCCCTTTATCTCTCTCCCCTCTTCCCTCCTCTCTTCTCTCCCCCCTACTCTGTTTCTCTTCTCTCTCTCCCACCCCTCTCTCTATATATCCTCTCTTTCCCTCCTCTGTATCTCCTCTCCCCCGTCTCTATTCTTTCTCTCCCCTCTCCTCTATATATCTCTCTCTTTCTCCTCCACCCTTCTCTCTCTCCTCTACCCTTCTCTCTCTCTCTCCCCCTCTCCTCTCCTCTATATCTCTCTCTCTCCCCCTCTCTCCCTCTCCTCTATATATATCTCTCTCTCCTCTCTCTCTACCCCTACTCTCCCTCTCCTCTATATATCTCTCTCTCTTCTCCACCCTTCTCTATATCTCTCCGTCTCCCTCCAACAACCCATCAGAGTCTGCAAGCGTCTGCTTCAGGAGCGTTTCAGAAGCTGGTCTTTTCCCCGAGGCCTTCAGCTCCCATCCAGTACCGTGGGACTCGAACCTACAACCCCCCGACAGACTTCAGTGGTCTGCTGCGTAGTCTGGAGCAAACAGTTAGATAACAACACTACCCGCTCACCACGTTCTGCAAACTCATATACAGAGCCCTGCAGGTGTGTGTGTGTGTGTGTTGTGTGTGTGTGTGTGTGTGTGTGTGTGTGTTGAGCGTTTTGTAAATAATTCATGACCCTTTCAGCAGCTGTTTTAAACCAACACCTGTGACAAAAGCCGCTCTCTCTCTCTCTCTCCCCGCTCTCTCTCTCCCCGCTTCTCTCTCTCCCCCCGCTCTCTCTCTCTCTCCTGCTCTCTCTCTCCCCTCTCTCTATCTCCCCGCTCTCTCTCTCCCCACTCTCTCTCTCTCCCTCTCTCCCCGTCTCTCTCTCTCCCCGCTCTCTCTTCTCCGACGCTCTCCTCTCCCCCGCTCTCTCTCTCCCCCGCTCTCTCTCTCCCCGCTCTCTCTCTCCGACGCTCTCTCTCTCCCGCTCTCTCTCCCGCTCTCTCTCTCCACGCTCTCTCCGACGCTCTCCTCTCTCTCCCCCTCTCTCCCCCGCTCCTCTCTCTCCCGCTCTCTCCTCTCCCGCTCTCTCTCTCTCCCCCGCTCTCTCTTCTCTCCCGCTCTCTCTCTCCGACGCTCCTCTTCCTCCCTCTCTCCTCTATCTATCTATAGCGCCTGATGTGAGCGTTTCAGCGGGGATATCCCAGAAGAGCACCCTGGCCAAGTAACTCTGTTCTTCCTGATGAGTACTTCACCTGCTCAGTATCTGTCTCAAGCTGTCGTGCAGTCTCTCTGTCTGTGTTCTATTTATCTCTCTCAGCGTGTAGGAAGTTAATCTCTGTCTCTGTCTCGGTGTTCAGTTATCTCTCAGCTGTAGAAGTTCTCTCTCTGTCTCGAGTGTTCATATATCTCTCAGCTGTAGAAGTTCATCTCTCTCTTCTCAGTGTTCAGTTATTTCTCTCAGCTGTCTGCTTCAGTGACAGGAATGCTTCTATTTACTGTATGATGTTCAGTATCTTTATTAATGTAAATGAATATAACATTGGCGCTGTACATACCCATTAGTAATGACCTGATAATTATTCTGAAAATACCACCAAAAATGTAAATACAAGAAATATTAACTCATAACAGACAATAAAAACCACCCGTTGACTACTGATGTCTTCAGTCCTACAACATCATCCTTGCTTCAGTTGGCTGTATAACAGTAATTACAATAGTAATAAACACAATGTAATAACCCTCTCCTGTCAGGTCTGACTGTATGAACAGTAATAAACATAGTAATAAACACTGTATAACCCTCTTCCTGTCAGGTCTGACTGTATGAACATAATAACATAGTAATAAACACTTAATAACCCTCTTCCTGCAGGTCTGACTATATGAACAGTAATAACATAGTAATAAAACACTGTAATAACCCTCTTCCTGTCAGGTCTGACTGTATGTAACAGTAATAACATAGTAATAAACACGTGAAACCCTCTTCCTGTCAGGTCTGACTGTATGACAGTAATAACATAGTAATAAACACTGTAATAACCCTCTTCCTGCAGGTCTGACTGTATGAACAGTAATAACATAGTAATAAACACTGTAATAACCTCTTCTGTCAGTCTGACTATATGAACAGTAATAACATAGTAAAAACCACTGTAATAACTCTCTTCCTGTCAGGTCTGACTGTATGAACATTAATAAATAGTAATAAACACTGTAATAACCCTCTCCTGTCAGGTCTGACTGTATGAACAGTAATAACATAGTAATAAACACTTAATAACCCTCTTCCTGTCAGGTCTGGCTGTGTGAATAGTAATAACATAGTAATAAACACTGTAATAACCCTCTTACCTGTCAGTCTGACTGTATGAACAGTAATAAACATAGTAATAAACACTGTAATAACTCTCTTCCTGTCAGTCTGACTGTATGAACATTAATAACATAGTAATAAACACTGTAATAACCCTCTCCTGTCAGGTCTGACTGTATGAACAGAATAACATAGTAATAAACACTGTAATAACCCTCTTCCTGTCAGGTCTGGCGTTGTGAATAGTATAACATAGTAATAAACACTGTAACAACCCTCTTCCTGTCAGGTCTGACTGTGTGAACAGTAATAACATAGTAATAAACCTGTAATAACCCTCTTTCCTGTCAGGGTCCTGTGTGAACAGTAATAACATAGTAATAAACACTGTAATAACCCCTCTTCCTGTCAGGTCGCGACTGTGTGAACAGTAAATAACATAGTAAAATAACACTGGTAATAAATCACTCTTCCTGTCAGGTCTGGTTGTGGAAACATATGAACCCATCGGAAGGAGGGAGTACTGCACTGAGGCTAAACACCGCATGTCGCTACTCTGCTCAAATACGACAACCGCATCTACACCTGTAAAGTAGTTGAACACAGACACACACGTCTCCTCTGTCTCTCTCGCTGTCTCTCTCGTGCTGCTTCTCTCTTCTCTCTCTCTCTCTCTCGCGCTGTCTCCTCTCTGCTCTCTACTGCTGTCTCTCTCTGTCTCATCTCTTCTCGCTGTCTCTCTCTCTCTCTTCGCTGTTTCTCTCTCTCTCGCTTCTCTCTCTGTCTCTCTCTGTCTCTCTCTCGGTGTCTCTCTCTCTCGCTTCCCTCCTCTCCTCTCGCTGCTCTTCTCTCTCTCCTCTCGCTGTCTCTCTCTCTCGCTGTCTCTCTCTCTCTCTCTCCGCTGTCTCATTCTCTGTCTGTCTCTGTCCTGTCTCTCACACACACCACACACACGGCTCTGTCTGAGTAATGTGCTCTCTGATCCTCAGCGTGCTATGAGGGAGGGAAGGAGGTGATTGTGGTTCCCCAAGACCAGACAGCCTCCTCTGACTCTCCCTGGTTAGTCTGCCACCTACGCCCTGGTTCTGGTGAGTCCTGGACACGTAGAAAATCCTCATTATAATATCCTGTATCCATCAAGGAATAGAATCCTCTGTTCTGATGTCATAGTAAGTCACAACCTCAAATAGGAAAATAATTTATTTTCTGACTCTCAATGTTTCAGCTGATCCACATCTGATCTCTGACAGTATAACTGAGAGAGTGTGTTACTTGAAGTATTTGTTGTTGTTGTGTTGTTTACAGGTATGTGATAGAGTGTCCCAAATGTGGGGTGATCTACAGAAGCAGGCATACTGCGGTACGGGAACCAGGACCCAGTGACAACAGTGGTCAGGACGAAAATACAACACGTACTGGCGCTGGGGTAAGGGAACAACAGAGGGGAGGGACCACCCCCCCCCCAGGACCCAGTAACACAGTGTCAGCGACTGAAATACAACACGTCTGGCCTGGAGGTAAGAACAACAGAGGGGAGGGAACCCAGGACCAGTAGACACAGTGGTCAGGACTGAAAATACAAACACAATTGGCCTGGGTAAAACACAGAGGGGAGGGAGGGACCAGGACCCAGTGAACACAGTGGTCAGGACTGAAATACAACACATCTGGCCTGGGGTAAGAACAACAGAGGGGAGGGAACCAGGACCCAGTGGACACAGTGGTCAGAAGTCCCACACATTCCAGAGGAGTCTCTGGTTGTTTCAGTTTGGCTGAAATGAAGCATTTTGTTTTAGTAAATTGACTAGAATGTACCACAATAAGCCATGCATACTGACTGACCTCCCCGTCACTCCTACTACTAGTCTTGCTCTCTCGCTGGTGGTTTCAGGCCAGTTGCTGTGAAGAGTCTCTCTGYGTTGGGGTGTTTGTATAAGAAAGCCTTGTGACGATAATATTCTGGATCCCATAATTTCTTTTAGCCCACAAATGTTGATGCCATATAGAAGAATRGGAATTATGACAGTGTCAAATAGTTTAAGCCAAATTCTCATCTGTGGGTCTTCCTACACTAAACATGTTTCATGAGCTGAAATAAAAGATCCCAGAAAAGTTTCATACGTYCAAAGAAGCGTATTTCTCTCAAATTTTGTGCACAAATTTGTTGGGGTGACATAAAAAGAAGCTGATTTAAACAGCATGATCATTACACAGGTGCACCTTGTGCTGGGGACAATAAAAGGCCACTCTAAAATGTGCAGTTTTGTCACACAACACAATGCCACAGATGTCTCAAGTTTTGAGGGATCGTGCAATTGGCATTCTGACTGCAGGAATGTCCACCAGAGCTGTTGCCAGATAATTGAATGTGAATTTCTCTACCATAAGCCGCCACAAACTTTGTTTTAGAAAATTTGGCAGTACGTCCAACTGGCCTCAACCACAGACCACGTGTAACCACGCCAGCCCAGGACCTCCACATCCATCTTCTTCACCTGCGGGATCATGAGACCAGCCACTCGGACATCTGATGAAACTGTGGGTTTGCACAACTGAAGAATTTCTGCACAAACTCTCAGAAACCGTCTCAGGGAAGTTCAACTGACTCCTTGTCATCCTCATCGGCGTCTTGACCRGACTGCAGTTCGGCGTCGTAACTGACTTCAGTGGGCAAATGCTCACCTTCGATGGCCACTGGCATACTGGAGAAGTGTGCTCTTCATGGATAAATCGCGGTTTCAACTGTARCGGGCAGATGGCAGATGTCATTGTGTGGGCGAGCGGTTTGTTGATGTTAACGTTATGAACAGAGTGCCCCATGGTGGGGTTATGGTATGAACAGMCATAAGCTATGGACAATGAACACAATTGCATTTTATTGATGGCGATTTGAGATACTGTGACGAGATCCTGGGGCCCATTGTCGTGCCATACATCACCTCATGTTTCAGCATGATAATGCACAGCCCCTTGTCGCAAGGATCTGTACACATTTCCTGGAAGCTGAAAATATCCCAGTTCTTCCATGGCCTGCATACTCACCAGACATGTCACCCGTTGAGCATGTTTGGGATGCTCTGGATCGACGTGTACGACAGCGTGTTCCAGTTCCCGCCAAAACCCAGCAACTTCGCACAACCATTGAAGAGGAGCGAGACAACATTCCACAGGCCACAATCAACAGKCTGATCAACTCTATGTGAAGGAGATGTGTCGCACTGCATGAGGCAAATGGTGGTCACACCAGATACTGACTGGTTTCTGATCCACGTCCRTACCTTTTCTTTAAGGTATTCGTGACCAACAGATACATATCTGTATTCCCAGTCATGTGACATCCAATGATTAGGGCCTTATTAATTTATTTCAATTGACTGATTTCCTTCTATAAACTGTAACTCAGTAAAATCTTATAAATTGTTGCGTCTTATATTTTTGTTAGGTGTATTTATTTTAATTGTTATATTTGTGATGTTTAGTTATTTTTCTTTACAGATATTCTCATCTTTAAATGGGAGGTCTTTCTTTTTAACAGTGGTATCTAATCTCCTCCATAATTCCCCAAATTAATTTGTATTGATGGCCTCTATTTTGTCAAGCTCATAGGTCATACAGAGAGATTTGTTCCTTCGTAATAACTTCTTATATGGGCTTAGTGGTCTGTTGGTATATGAGACCTGTTCTGCTGATTTACAAGGTCTATGGGTCTGTTGGTATATGATACCTGTCTGCTGATTTACAGGGTCTTAGAGTCTGTTGGTATATGAGACCTGTCTGCTGATTTACAGGGTCTTAGTTTGTATATGACACCTGTCTGCTGATTTACAGGGTCTTAGGGTCTGTTGTATATGAGACCTGTCTGTTGATTTACAGGGTCTTAGCTGTTGTTTATGAGACCTGTCTGCTGATTTACAGGTCTTAGGGTCTTTTGGTATATGACACCTGTCTGTTGATTTACAGGGTCTTAGCCTGTTGGTATATGACACCTGTCTGTTGATTACAGGGTCTTAGGGTCTGTTGGTATATGAGACCCTGTCTGTGATTTACAGGGTCTTAGCCTGTTGGTATATGAGACCTGTCTGCTGATTTACAGGGTCTTAGCCTGTTGTATATGAGACCTGTCTGTTGATTTACAGGTCTTAGCCTGTTTGGTATATGAGACCTGTCTGTTGATTTACAGGGTCTTTAGCCTGTTGGTATATGACACCGTCTGTTGATTTACAGGGTCTTAGGGTCTGTTGTATATGAGACCTGTCTGTTGATTTACAGGGTCTTAGGTCTGTTGGTATATGAGACCTGTCTGTTGATTTACAGGGTCTTAGGCGCTGTTGGTATATGGACACTGTCTGTGATTTACAGGGTCTTACGTCTGTTGGTATATGACACCTGTCTGTTGATTTACAGGGTCTTAGCCTGTTGGTATATGAGACCTGTCTGTTGATTTACAGGGTCTTAGCCTGTTGGTATGACCTGTCTGTTGATTTACAGGGTCTTAGCCTGTTGGTATATGACACCTGTCTGTTGATTTACAGGGTCTTAGCCTGTTGGTATATGACACCTGTCTGTTGATTACAGGGTCTTAGCCTGTGGTATATGACACTGTCTGTTGATTTACAGGGTCTTAGCCTGTTGGTATATGACACCTGTCTGTTGATTTACGGTCTTAGCTGGTTGGTATATGAGCACCTGTCTGTTGATTTACGGGGTCTTACCTTAGCCTGTTGGTATATGAGACCTGTCTGGTCTGATTTACAGGGTCTTAGTCCTGTTGCGTATATGACATCTGTCTGCTGATTTACAGGGTCTATGGGTCTGTTGGTATATGGACACCTTGTCTTTTGCTGATTTATCAGGGTCCTATGGGTGTCTGTTGGTAATATGAGGACTTTTCTGGGGTAGAGTTTAGTTCTGGCCACTTTGTATGAGGTGGGACCGGGTAAGTTAGGTTCTGGTCCACTTGTATGAGGCGGACGGGTAGAGTTAGGTTCTGGTCCACTTGTATGAGGGTGGACGGGGTAGAGTTTATGGTTTCTGGTCCACTTGTATGAGGGTGGGAGGGTAGAGTTTAGGTCTGGTCCACTTGTTTGAGGGTGGGACGGGGTAGAGTTTAGTTCTGGTCCACTTGTATTGAGGGTGGGATGGGGTAGAGTTTAGGTTCTGGTCCACTTGTATGAGGGCGAGAGGGCATGACCATAAAGACATTGATTTGTTTCTTGCTCCATATCTGTAATGTCATAGTGGACTGCACTGTTTCCTAGTGCAGAGCGATATGTAAAACCTGCCCAGAGAGTCACCCTTCACCCTGCCATTAACAATGTCTCTCACCTCCATCCCTCCCTCGCTCTCTCTTTCTCTCTTCTTTTCTCCCTTTCCTCCCCTCCTCCCTCTTCCTCTCCTCTCTCATCCTCCCCTCTCGCTCTTGCCCTCTTCTCTCTCTCGCTCTTGCCCTCTTCTCTCTCTCGCTCTTCCCTTCTCTCTCTCCCCCCTCTTGGCCTCTTCTCTCTTCCCCCTCTTGCCCTCTTCTCTCTCCCTCCCTCTGCCCCTCTTCTCTCTCCCCCTTCTTGCCCTCTTCTCTCTCCCCCTTCGCCTCTTCTCTCTCCCCCCTCGCCCTCTTCTCTCTCTCCCTCCCTCACTCCTTCTCCCCTCCTCCCTCTCTCTCTCCTCTCTCTTCTCTCATCCTCCCTCTCTCTCTCCTCTCTCCCCCCTCCCTCTTCTCTCCCCCTCGCCCTCCCCTTCAGTCGGATGGTTTTCTGAAGGACAACAACAATGCAGCTCAGAGACTGTTGGACGGTGTGAACTACATCTCCCAGAGTGTGTCAGAGCTCAGTGTCAAACCTGCCAAAGCTGTCACTTCCTGGCTCACCGACCAGATTGCCCCGGCCTACTGGAAACCCAACTCCCTCATCCTGGTACGTGGTCCTCACAGCCATCTGGACATACAGGTTTAGACACAGCGTGGATCCAATCATGGGATCCATTCCTAGCCAGTGATTCCCCAAGTTGAGTTATTATGCCTCAGCTGTGCTGTGAACATGTTTAGACATATTCATGTTGTCATTGATTATTGTTCGACTGTGTAAAGAGTGTCCATTTCTCCTATGACTGTGTAAAGACTGTCCATTTCTCCTATGACTGTGTAAAGACTGTCCATTTCTCCTATGACTGTGTAAAGACTGTCCATTGCTCTTATGACTGTGTAAAGACTGTCCATTTCTCCTATGACTGTGTAAAGACTGTCCATTTCTCCTATGACTGTGTAAAGACTGTCCACTTCTCCTATGACTGTGTAAAGACTGTCAATTGCTCCTATGACTGTGTAAAGACTGTCCATTTCTCTTATGACTGTGTAAAGACTGTCCATTTCTCGCTCCTATGGATGTGTAAGACCTGTCCATTGCTCCTGTGTGTGCTTGTGTTTTCAGCCTGTGATATAGTCTCTCTCCTGTGCTCTCTGTGTCTCTGTAACAGAAATGTTGTAAGTGCAGTGAGGTGTTCCAGGACAACGATATAAGCTCACTGCCGTGCCTGTGGAGAGGGCTTCTGTGACGGCTGCTCCACCCAAGAACCGTCCAGTTCCAGAGAGGGGCTGGGGGCTCGCGCCCGTACGGGTCTGTGATGCCTGCTTTCCAGAACGGGGAATCTCAGAAGGTTAAGGACGGGCCCTCCGAGTGGGCGCAGTGCTAGCTGTGCTGTGATTCCTGGTTTGAGTCCCAGGCTCTGTCACAGCCGGCCGCGACCGGGAGACCAATGGGCGGCGCACAATTGGCCCAGCGCTCGTCCGGGTTAGGGAGGGTTTGGCCCAGCGTCGTCCGGTTTTAGGGAGGGTTTGGCCCAGCGTCGTCCGGGTTAGGGGAGGTTTGGGCCACGCGTCGTCCGGGTTAAGAGGGTTGGCCCAGCGTCGTCCGGTTAGGAGAGGGTTTGGCCCAGCGTGTCCGGGTTAGGAAGAGGGTTTGGCCCAGCTCGTCCGGGTTCAGGAGAGGGTTTTGCCCAGCGCTCGTCCGGTTAGGGGAGGGTTTGGCCCAGCATAGTCCGGGTTAGGGGAGGGTTTGGCCCAGCATAGTCCGGGTTAGGGGAGGGTTTGGCCCAGCGTCGTCCGGGTGGAGAGGGTTTGCCAGCGTCGTCCGGGTTAGGGAGGTTTGGCCCAGCGTCGTCGCGGGTTAGGGGAGGGTTGGCCAGCGGTGTCCGGGTTAGGGGAGGGTTTTGGCCAGCGTCAGTCCGGGTTAGGGGAGGGTTGTGGCCCAGTGTCGTCCGGGTTAAGGGAAGGGTTTGGCCCAGCGTTGTCCGGGTTAAGGGGGGTTGGCCAAGCGTGTCGGGTAGGGGGGGTTTGGCCAGCGTCGTCCGGGTTAGGGAGGGTTTTGGCCAACGTCGTCGGGTTAGGGGAGGCTTCAGGGATATCCTTGTCCCATCGCGCACTAGCGACTCCAGTGGCGGGCGGGCGCGAATGCACGCTGAACGGTCGCCAGGTGTCGGTGTTTCTACGACACATTGGTGCGGCTGGCTTCCGGGTTTAAGCGGGCATGGTGGTCAAGAAGCAGTGCGGCTTGGCGCGTTGGTGTTCGGAGGACGCACGACTTCTCGACCTTCGCCTCTCCCGAGTCCGTACGGCGAGTTGCAGCGAATGAGACAAGACTGTAACTACCATTGGGGAGGAAAAAGGGGTAAAAAAACTAAAATTAAAATAAAAACTTTCAAAAAGAAATGTAAGAACATGTTTTTCTACAGGTGATCCGTCAGAGTCCCAATAGGTTCTTTAGAGAATATCTTTAGCATAAAACTGTATGCCATATGAACTAGAGCTGGGAATTGCCAGTACCTCACAATACGATATTAACATGATACTTACTGTAGGTGCCGATAAGGTACAGGAGCATTCTGAAAGTATTCCGACCCCCCGGTGACTTTTCAAAATGTTGTTTACCTTACAGCCTTATTCTAAAATTGATTAAATACATGTTTACACAAATCTACACACTCAATCTACACACAAAACCCCATAATGACAAAGGAAACAGGTTTGAAAATGTTGCTGATTTATTAAATAAAATGAAAAACAGAAATACCTTATATACATAAGTATTCAGACCCTTTGTTATGAGACTCAAATTGAGCTTCGGTACACTCCTGTTTCTACGATCATCCTCGAGATGTTTTCACAACTTGATTGAGTCCACCTGTGTAGTAATTCAATTGAATTGGACATGATTTGGAAGGCACACACCTGTCTATATAAGGGCCCACAGTTGACAGTAGATGTCAGAGCAAAACCAAGCCATGAGGTGAAGGAATTGTCCGTAGAGCTCTGAGACAGGATTGTGTCGAGGCACAATCTGGGGAAGGGTACCAAAACATTTCTGCGAGCATTGAAGGTCCCAAGAACACAGTGGCCCCATCATTCTAAAAGGAATACGTTTGAGACCTCTCTTCCTATAGCTGGCGCCGGCCAAACATGAGCAATCGGGGGAGAAGGGCCTTGTTCAGGGAGGCTGACCAAGAACCGATGGTCACTCTGATAGAGCCTAGGTTCCTCTGTGGAGATTGAGAGACTTTCCAGAAAGACAACCATCTCTGCAGCACTCCAGCTAATCAGGTCTTTATGGTATGGAGGAAACCTGGCACCATCCCTACAGTGAAGCATAGTGGTTGGCAGCATCATGCTGTGGGATGTTTTTCAGTGGCAGGGACTGGAGACTGTCAGGATCGAGGGAAGATGAATGGACAAAGTACAGAGAGATCCTTGATGAAAACCTGCCAGAGCACTCAGGACTCAGACTGGGGCAAAGGTTCGACCTTCCAACGAACAAGACCCTAAGCACACAGCCAAGACAACGCAGGAGTGGCTCAGGACAGTCTCTGAATGTTTTTGAGTGAGCCCAGCAGAGCCCGGTACTTGAACCCGATCGAACATCTCTGGGAACCAGAAAATAGCTGTGCAGCAACGCTCCCATATCAACTGACAGAGCTTGAGAGGATCTGCAGAGAAGAATGGGACAAATTCCCAAATACAGGTGTGCCAAGCTTGTAGCGTCATACCAAGAAGACTCGAGGCTGTAATCCTATAAGGTGTTCCAACAAAGACTGAGTAAAGGGTCAGAACCTTATGTGAATGTGATATTTCAGTTTTTTTATTTGTAATAAATGTGCAAAAATTGATAAACAGTTTTGCTTTGTCATCTTATGGGGTATTTGTGTCTATTTAATCCATTTTAGAATATGGGCTGTAACGTAACAAAATGTGAAAAAGTGAATGGGTCTGAATACATTCCGAATGCACTGTACGTTATTGAGATTCATACCCAGAGGGCTATGTGATGTTTATTGCGATTCAATGTTTCCAAACATATTGCTCACCATATATCTGCTGCAGAGGGACGAGAGAGAGTCCGTGAGAAAACAAGTTTGATCAGTCATGGAAATAAAAGTGCTGAAACAAATTGGCTCGCTATTTAAAAAGATGGAGAACAAACGATGAAAGAAAAAATATTGAGTTTTGGTGCAGTACAGCCAACTAGCACAAAAAAATAATATTGCGATATTGTCAAAACGATATGATATATCGTCAAAATAATATCCCAAATATTTATCTGGAGTTTTCCCCCATCACTAACATGAGATCATCAAATTAGGCGGGAAATTGTTTATCCAGATTAACAGACAGAGAAAATATTTCCCCCTTTTCCTGTTTATTTCCTACTCTCGGATTTACAAATCTTTAAATTAATATGTGAAACATAAACTGTGGTTGTTTTTCTTCTTTCTTTCGTGTTGTGTGTGTTGTGTGTGTGTGTGTGTGTGTGTGTGTGTGGTGGTGTGTGTGTGTGTGTGTGTGTGGTGTGTGTGTGTGTGTGTGTGTGTGTGTTGTGTGTGTGTGTGTGTGTGTAGAGCTGCTGGATGCAGAGTTGGGAGAGGAGGAAGGAGGGACACTCAGTAGAAGAGTAGGACGAGGGCTGTTCAGATAACACTGGGAGCTGTGGTCACTGCTACATACATCCCTCGGGTGAGTACTGTAGCCTTCTGGGTGAGTACTTGTAGCCCTCTGGGTGATGCTGTAGCCGCTGGGTAGTACTGTAGCCGTCAGCGTGAGTATGTAGCCCTCAGCGTGGTACTGTAGCCTCGCGTGAGTACTGTAGCCCTCAGCGTGTGAGTGCTGTGCCCTCTGTGAGTGCTGTAGCCCTTGGGTGAGTGCTGTAGCCTGCTGGGTGGTACTGTACGCCCGCTGGGTGAGTACTGTAGGCCCATGGGTGGAGTACTGTAGCCCACTGGGTGAGTACTGTAGCCCTCTGGGTGAGTACTGTAGCCTTCTGGGTGAGACGTGACTGTAGCCTTCTGGGTGAGTACTGTAAGCCCTCTGGGTGAGTACTGTAGCCTTCTGGGTGAGTAACTGTCAAGCCTTCTGGGTGAGTACTGTAGAGCCTGGGTACTGTGCTGGGTAGAGTGTAGCCCTTCGGGTGAGTACTGTAGCCCTCTGGGTGAGTACTGTAGCCCTCTGGGTGAGTACTGTAGCCCTCTGGTGAGTACTGTAGCCTCTAGTGACGTAGCTGTCAGCCCTCAGCGTGGCTGAGCTCTGTAGCCTCTCTGGGTGAGTACTGTAGCCTTCTGGGTGAGTACTGTAGCCTTCTGGGGTGAGACTGTAGCCTCTGGGTGAGTATGTAGCCCTCTGGTGAGTACTGTAAGCCCTCTGGGTGAGTACTGTAGCCCTCTGGGTGAGTACTGTAGCCCTCTGGGTGAGTACTGTACGCCCTCTGGGTGGGTACCTCGTACCCTCTAGTTGGGTACTGTAGCCTCTGCGTGGTGGTGAGTACTGTAAGCCCTCTGGGTGAGTACTGGTAGCCTCTGGGTGAGTACTGTGCCCTGGGGTGGTACTGTTGAGCCCTCTGGGTGAGTGTGTAGCCCTCTGGGTGAGTGCTGCCTCGGTGAGGTCTGACTCTGG
>NW_019943834.1:98918-105583 GCF_002910315.2 Salvelinus sp. IW2-2015
CCATTGCTCTAATGACTGTGGTAAAGACTGTCCATTGCTCCTATGACTGTGTAAAGACTGTCCATTGCTCCTATGATGTGCTTGTGTTTTGAGATTGTGATATAATCTCTCTCTTGTGCTCTCTGTGTCTCTGTAACAGAAATGTTGTAAGTGCAGTGAGGTGTTCCAGGACAACGATACTAAGCATCACTGCCGTGCCTGTGGTGAGGGCTTCTGTGACGGCTGCTCCTCCAAGAACCGTCCTGTTCCAGAGAGGGGCTGGGGGCTCGCCCCCGTACGGGTCTGTGATGCCTGCTTCCAGAACCAGGGCATCTCAGAAGGTTTGGACATGTTGTATACCAAACATGATGTCCCAATAGGTATTTAAAGAATACTCTTAGATAAACCTGGATGTCACATGAACATCAAAATTAGGCGGTAAATCGTGTAATCAAATGTTATTTGTCACATGCGCCGAATACAACAGGTGTAGGTAGACCTTACAGTGAAACGCTTACTGACAAACCCTTAACCAACAATGCAGTTAAGAAAAAACAAGTGTTAAGTAAGTATTTACTAAGTAAATAGAAGTAAACAATAAATTAAAATTAAAATTAAAATGTAAAATAATAAAATAACAGTAACGAGGCTATATACAGGGGGTACCGGTAGAGTGAATGTGTGGGGGCACAGGTTAGTCAGGGACAAGTTGAAAATGTCAGTGAAGACACTTGCCAGTTGGTCAGCTCATGCTCGGAGTACACGTCCTGGTAATCCGTCTGGCCCCGCGGCCTTGTGAATGTTGACCTGTTTAAAGGTTTTACATCGGCTACGGAGAGCGTGATCACAGTCCTCCGGAACAGCTGGTGCTCTCATGCATGCTTCAGTGTTGCTTGCCTCAATGTTTCCCCCTTTTTTCCCCCCAGTTGACATATCTTATGAATAATATTTGTTTCTCCTTCCTTCCTTCTGTGCGTGTGTTGTAGAGCTGCTGGATGCAGCGTTGGAGGAGGAGGAAGCGACACTCAGTAGAGAGAGTAGGAGAGGCTGTTCAGAATACACTGGAGCTGTGTCACCGCTACATACATCCCTCTGTGAGTACTGTAGCCCTCTGGGTGTACTGTAGTCTAGACTACTCTGTGTCACCGCTACATACATCCCTCTGGGTGAGTACTGTAGCCCTCTGGTGAGTACTGTAGTCTAACTACTCTGTGGTCACCAATACATACATCCCTCTGGGTGAGACTGTAGCCCCTGGGGTATACGTAGTCTAGACTACTCTGTCGTCACCAATGCATACATCCCTCTGGGAGTACTGTAGTCTAGACTACTCTGTGTCACCGCTACATACATCCCTCTAGTGATACATTAGTTCTAGACTACTCTGTGTCACCCTACAATACATCCCTCTGGGTAGTACGTTAGTCTAGACTACTCTGTGGTCACCAATACATACATCCCTCGGGAGTACTGTAGCCCTCTGGTGATACTGTAGTCTAGACTACTCTGTGGTCACCAATGCATACATCCCTCTGGGTGAGTACTGTAGTCTAGACTACTCTGTGTCACCCTACATACATCCCTCTAGTGAGTATATTAGTCTAGACTACTCTTGGCACCCGCACATACATCCCTCTGGTGAGTACTGACCCTCTGGGATACTGTAGTCTAGACTACTCTGTGGTCACCAATCATACATCCCTCTGGTGATACTGATCTAGACTACTCTGTGGTCACCAATACATACATCCCTCTGGTGTGATACTGTAGTCTAGACTACTCTGTGGTCACCCACATACATCCCTCTGGTGATACTGTACCCTCTGGAGTACTGTAGTCTAGACTACTCTGTGGTCACCATACATACATCCCTCTGGATACTGTATCTTGACCACTCTGTGGTACCACTACATACATCCCTCTGGTGATACTGTAGTCTTGACCACTCTTGGCACCAATACATACATCCCTCTGGTGAGTACTGTAGCCCTCTGGTGATACTGTAGTCTAGACTACTCTGTGGTCACCAATACATACATCCCTCTGTGATACTGAGTCTGACCACTCTGTGTCACCAATACATACATCCCTCTGGGTGAGTACTGTAGTCTTGACCACTCTGTGTCACCACTACATACAGTGCATTTGAAAGTATTCAAACCACTTACTTTTTCAACATTTTGTACTTACAGCCTTATTCTAAAATGTATTAAAATTGTTCCCCCATCCTTCTACACACACAATACCAAATGAATACAGGTTTAAAAATAATAATAGAAATATCACATTTACATAAGTATTCAGACCCTTACTCAATACTTGTTAAGCACCTTTGGCACAATTACATCCTCGAGTCTTCTGAGTATGACCTACAATTTGGCACACCTTATTGGAAGTTCTCCCATTTTCTCTGCAGATCCTCTCAAGCTCTGTCAGATTGGATGGGAGCGTCGCTGCACAGCTATTTCAGGTCTCTCCAGAATGTTTGATCGGGTTCAAATACAGGCTCTGACAGGGCCACTCAAGGACATTCAGAGACTTGTCCTAAAGCCACTCCAGCGTTGCCTTGCTGTGTGCTTAGGGTCGTTGTCCTGTTGGAAGGTCAACCTTCGCCCCAGTCTGATTCCTGAGCACTCTGTACTTGCTACTTTCATCTTTCCCTCGATCCTGACTAGTCTCCCAGTCCCTGCTGCTGAAAAACATCCCCACAGCATGATGCTGCCACCACCATGCTTCACCGTAGGATGTTGCCAGTTTCATCCAGATGTGACGCTTGCATTCAGTTCAATCTTTTTTCATCAGAACAGAGAATATTGTTTATCATGGTCTGAGAGTCTTTAGGTCCCTTTGGCAAACTCCAAGCGACAGTCATGTGCCTTTTACTGAGGAGTAGCTCCGTCTGCCTACTCTACCATAAAGGCTGATGGTGGGATCTGCAGAGAAGGTTCTCCCATCTCCACAGAGGACACTGAGACTCTGTCAGATGACCATCGGTTTCTTGTCACCTCTCTGATCAAGGCCCTTCTCCCCTGATTGCTCATTTTTCCAGGCGCCACTCTAGGAAGAGTCTGGTTCCAAACGTCTTCCATTTCAGAAATGGGGCCACTGTGTTCTTGGGACCTTCAATGCTGCAGAAAGTTTTGATACCCTTCCCCATATGTGCCTCGACACAATCCTGTCTCAGAGCTCTATGGACAATTCCTTCACCTCATGGCTTGGTTTCTGCTCTGACATGCTCTGTCAACTGTGGACCTTATATAGACAGGTGTGTGCCTTTCCAAATCATGTCCAATCAATTGAATTTACCACAGGTGACTCCAATCAAGTTGTAGAAACATCTCAAATGATCGATAAAACAGATGCACCTGAGCTCAATTTCGAGTCTCATAGCAAAGTGTCTGAATTCTTATGTAAATAAGTATTTGCAATTTTTTCTAAAAAAAACTGTTTTACTTTGTCATTATGGTATTGGGTAGATTGATGAGGGAAAATATATATTTTATCCATTTAAATAAGCTGTAACGTAACAAAATGTGGAAAGTGTTCTGAATATTGACCAGACTCACTGTATAGCAGACCCGGTCACGTGACTCCGTATAACGGGGCCCGCGGTCACGGACTCACTGATAAGCAGGTCGCGTCACGTGACTCCCTGTATAGCAGACCGCGTCACGTGACTCACTGTATAGCAGGCCGCGGTCACGTGACTCACTGTATAGCAGGCCGCGGTCACGTGACTCACTGTATAGCGGGCCGCGGTCACGTGACTCACTGTATAGCGGGCCGCGGTCACGTGACTCACTGTCTGTAGGAGCAAATAATTTTCGTGAACGGGGTGGTGTACGTAATTAACTGTAAGGTCAATAAGAGATAAGATTTAAAGGTGCAATATGCAGAAATCACTCCGCCTTTTCCTGGGTGCTAAAACTCTAATGGTTTGCCTGAGTTCAGTGTATGTGACAAAACAAGCAGTCATTGTACCATCTAAAAATATATTTTCAGCTGTTTTGAAGCTGGTTTACAAAAGTCTTCTCTCTCCAGGTCTGATGAAGGATGCAGCTCGTCCAGCCTACTGGGTTCCAGACCAGGATATCCTGTGCTGCTGTGAGTGTCAGAGAGACTTCTCCGCCCCGCGTCTCTCCATCCACCACTGCAGGGCCTGCGGCCAGGGCGTGTGTGACGACTGCTCCCCTGAACGAAGAGCGGTGCCCTCTAGGGGTTGGGACCACCCGGTGCGTGTCTGCAACACCTGCCACCAGAAACCAGGGGACCTCTAGTAGGAGATAGGGAACACATTGGCACCCTATTCAAAAGTAGGGCACTATATATGGACTAGGGCGCCATTTGGGACGCAACCAGAGAAACAGTCAAGGGTTGTGTTCATTAGGCTCGAAATGGAAGAAAATGCTCCAAAAACAGAGAGGGACTATCTGTACTTGCCCAATAAGTCGATTTTTGTTTTCCCGCTTCTAAACCTTTTTGCTACGGTGTGCCCTAATGAACACAACCCAGGTTCCACCTAACGCTGTGGAACTCCCGTCTCTCTGTGGCTCAGGCCAGGGAGTTCTTGTTATTCATTGTGATGTCATCCGTCCTAAAGCCTTGGGACGTCACTTTATCCTTTGACGAGAGAGAGAGATACGTTCCTTGGCTTAAAGAAGAAGTTCATTCCACGTTTTAAGATGATTGGCCTAAATAACTACCAACCTGTATAATAATCTTGGACGCTGGGTGGTTGTATATGTACTTTTAAACGGCGCGGACAGACAATAATAGAATAGCATTAATTCCTAATCGACTGTATTTATTTAATATACAGTACCAGTCAAAGGTTTGGACACACCTACTAATTCAAGGGTTTTTCTTTATTTATTTTTACTATTTTCTACATTGTAGAATAATAGTGAAGACATCAAAACTATGAAATTACACATATGGAATCATGTAGTAACCAAAAAAGTGTTCAACAAATCAAGCATTCCAGGTGAAGCTGGTTGAGAGAATGCCAAGAGAGTGCAAAGCTGTCAAGGCAAATGGTGAATGAAGAATCTCAAATATATTTTGATTTAACACTTTTTGGGGTTTCTACATGATTCCATAGTTTTGATGTCTTCACTATTATTCTACAATGTAGAAAATAGAAAAAAATTATGAAAACCCCTGGAATGAGTAGGTGTGTCCAAACTTTTGACTGGTACTGTATAATAATATGGGAAGTTTACTATAGTGGGGTAAAAGTTATTTGTTTTGCATAACAATGCTATCTCAAGCCCCATTTCTACCTGGTGCTAACATGGATCTTGACTACATTCTGATTTTGCCCACATTTCCAGAAATGTGTCTGTTATTCATCCAATGTGTCTGCATTGTGACCAAACTTCCTGGTCCCTTCCTTTATGAAAATTATTTCACAGCTATTCTTTCAAAAATAATATTTATATATTGTAAGACACATATTGATGTAATCAGTCAATTGTGCCACCTGTCAGTGATTTTAAAGGGCAGAATGAAGATTTAAAATGGTGTCTCTGTCCAGGTCTGTCTACACTTGTAAGGTGTCTGACTACCTCCAGAGGTGGGCAGGATGATCTGATCACAATGTATTTTTTGATTGCCTACACCAGTCTGAAAATGTGGGCACAATCAGAATGTAGACAAAAATCAGGACAAAGGARGCAAGTTAAAACCAGGTGTAAACAGGGCTATTGAGTGACAGACTGACTGTAGAATAGATTGCTGAGTGGGAACCATAGAACTAGAACGATTAGAATTTGAACCATTCTAATTCTATGATAGGAGTTGCCTTCAAATAGTAAATGGCTCACAGAGTGTAGAATAGCTAGTGTGAAAGGATATCAACACTCTTTGGGGCTGGACCCTGAAACATTCACTTCATAGTATCACATATACACCATTACACCACCTGAGACTGTGGTAGCTAGCTGTGCTTAATAAGATTAGCTGAAATGATCTAGCCTGGTCCCAGAACTGTTTGTGCTGTTTTGACAACTCTTATATGTACAATAGGAGTTGGCAAACAGATTTAGGTCCCAGGCTGAAAAGTACGGGGTAGGTGCAGATTAACCATGGAATCATGGAATTATGGAACCATGGAATCAGCTGTAAAGTTCTAGAACAGGTATCATGATTCATCTCATACAGAAGAACACTGCTTAAGATAGACTGAAGATCAGAACCATTTGTCTGTTTTAATGTACCATGTGTGCTTACGTAATAAAACTTGACAACCTCAGGGTGTGGTTATAGAACAAGCTGAACCTCAAAGTGTGTGTGTTATCATAAAAAAAAAGCAGATTGGTTATGTGGAGGTCTGTTGACAATGCTAATAATTCCAAGACACCCATTCAATCAACATGGATAAAATGCATTGTTTTGAATCGTATAAACTTTACATCATTATTGAAATCTGTTTCGGATTAATAATTACCGTTATTATAAAGACAAAAAAAAAAAAACTTCAATAATAAACTCACTGGCCAGTTGAAGAATTGCAGTTTCTGTGGACATAATTCAGGGTTCACTGGTAGACAAATATATCAAATAGTCCTGGATCCATGTCCCAGCAGTCCGTCTACGGTCAGACCCAGCTCTCCACTCCGCAGCTCTACGGTCAGACCCAGCTCTCCACTCCGCAGCTCTACGGTCAGACCCAGCTCTCCACTCCG
>NW_019943834.1:105608-108502 GCF_002910315.2 Salvelinus sp. IW2-2015
CTACGTCAGACCCAGCTTCTCCACTCCGCAGCCTACGGTCAGACCCAGCTCTCCACTCCGCAGCTCTACGGTCAGACCCAGCTCTCCACTCGCAGCTCTACGGTCAGACCCAGCTCTCCACTCGCAGCTCTACGGTCAGACCCAGCTCTCCACAGCGCAAGCTTCTTACGGTCAGACCCAACTCTCCACTTGAAGGTCTTTGAATCTCCAGGCTGATAACTTTACGGCAGTAAGAGTCTCCTTCATTCCAGTTACTTTGGCAAAGAAATGTCTTTTGTCCATTTTCCTTCTTCTCTTCCAGTTCTTTTCAGACTGGTGGTCAACAGAACTATGAAGAGTAGTGAGTCCCTGAGTACTACCCCTTTTAACCAAGGCAGAAGTCCCACAGCTGCTCACAAGCCTCCCCCTAGCAGGCTGCTCAGTCAAGCCCTCCCCTAGCAGGCTGCCTCAGTCAAGCCCTCCCCTAGCAGCTGCCTTCAGTCAAGCCGCCCTGCAGGCTGCCTCAGTCAAGCCTCCCCTAGCAGGCTGCCTCAGTCCAAGCCCTCCCCTAGCAGGCTGCCTCAGTCAGCCCTTCCCCTAGCAGGCTGCCTCAGCCAAGCCCTCCCCTAGCAGGCTGCCTCAGCCAAGGCCTCCCCTGAGCAGGCTGCCTCAGCCAAAGCCTCCCTAGCAGGCTGCCTCAGTCAAGCCCTCCCTAGCAGGCTGCCTCAGCCAGCCCTCCCCTAGAGGCTGCGCTCACAAGCCCTCCCCTAGCAGCTGCCTCAGCAAGCCTCCCCTAAGGCAGGCTGCCTCAGTCAAGCCCTCCCCTAGCAGGCTGCCTCAGCAAGCCTCCCCTAGCAAGGCTGCCTCAGCACCCTCCCCTAGCAGGCTGGCTCAGCCAAGCCCTCCCCTAGCAGGCTGGCCTCAGACCAAGCCCTCCCCTAGCAGGCTTGCCTCAGCAAGCCCTCCCTAGCAGGCTGCCTCAGTCAAAGGCCCTCCCCCTAGCAGGCTGCCTCAGTCAAGCCCTCCCCTAGCAGGCTCGCTCAGCCAAACCCTCCCCTAGCAGGCTGCCTCCAAGTTCAAGACCTCCCTAGCAGGCTGCCTCAGTCAAGACCATCCCCTAGCAGCTGCCTCAGTCAAGCCTCCCCTGCAGGCTGCCTCAGCAAGCCCTCCCCTACAGGCTGCCTCAGCTCAAGCCCTCCGCCTAGCAGGCTGCCTCAGTCAAGCCTCCCTAGCAGGCTGCGCTCATGTCAAGCCCCTCCCCTAAGCAGGCTGCCTCAGCCAAGCCCTCCCCTAGCAGGCTGCCTCAGCCAAGCCCTCCCCTAGCAGGCTGCCTCAGCCAAGCCCTCCCCTAGCAGGCTGCCTCTGCTACTACCCCTCCTCCCTCCTGGTAGTCACTGTTATAAGGGAAGTAGTACAGATCGTGCCTGACAGCCATGAGGAGACCAGGCAGGCCTCTGCTGCCTCCTAGCTGGGAGGAGAAGACCACGCTGGGGATCATGTCCTTCCCAGCAGGGTGGGGAGATGGGATGGTCCTCAGGAGCTGGCCGTCCGCCAGAGACCACAGACGGGTGTAGCAGTCCTGACCCACTGGAGAAGACAAATGAAAAGATACTTATCATTCTTTTCTCATTTCATTTGACATGTACATTTCAGTAATTTAGCAGGCACTTTTCTTAAATGTTTATTTGGATCCTCATTAGCTTTTGCAGAAGCATCAGCCACTCTTCCTGGGGTCCACAAATAAATATATTTAAAAAAGACAAGTAACAAAACACTGATAGACCAGGACAGTCACACACATTTTAAAATACAACAACACAATAACGTGTGTCCCCTGACAGTCGCTGCTGTTCCATGAGATGTTGTTTAATAGGAGTTCCATGCGATCATGGCTCTTTACAATACTGTGCGTTGCCGTGAATTCGTTTTGGACTTGGGAGACTTGTGAAGAGACCCCTGGTGSCATGTCTTGTTGGGTATGTATGGGTGTCTGAGCTGAAATRTGGAATTTATCATCACAGTAATATTCCTCATAACTCTTGAGAGAAGCAGTTCGTCTCTCATCAACCGTCAAACCAGGAAAGACTGGCTTGTAATGTTGTAGATGTTAGTCATGTATGTAGAGTGAAGGGCAGATGTGCTGCTCTGTTTTAAAACAAATACAATGATTTTAGTTGTAGATGTATCATTCCCCACGGGGGGACCAGGATAAATATGTATGAACTTTCCAATTTGTAAGTCGCTCTGGATAAGAGCGTCTGCTAAATGACTTAAATGTAAATGATGTATTTTAAGACCAGTTTATTATGAATCAGCCATTCTGATAATGACTAACTCCTTATTTAGAATGGCATTGAGCTCACTGGCTTTGAGGTGCTGACATGTAAAAGTGTTGAATCATATGCATACATAGTCATTGTACCTTTTGTGTAWGACCAGTGGCAAATCATTTGTAAAAATAGAGAAGAATACCGGTCCAAGGAAACTGCCCTMAGGGACACCGCACTGTACATATCCTGATGTTAGAGATGCTTCCATTGGATAAATAACTCTCTCCAACCAGGTGATGTAAAGCCATAGCAAGTGAGTTTCTTCAATGACAATTTAGGATCAATAACATCACAGGCTGCACTGAAATCTAACTCATCTTATTATCCATTTCTTTTAACCAATCATCTGTCATCCGAGTCAGTGCAGTACAAGTTGAGTGCCTTTGTCTACAAGCATCCAGAGAGACTTACAGTTAGTGCATTCCCTTCCTTGGAGTAATTACTAAGAATGATTACTGGAATGAAGGACACTCTTGAAGAGAAGTTAAGCCCTGTAACCTACCAGCCATCAGCAGTAAGGTCCTGTAACCTACCAGCCATCAGCAGTAAGGTCCTGTAACCTACCAGCCATCATCAGTAAGGTCC
>NW_019943834.1:108830-114494 GCF_002910315.2 Salvelinus sp. IW2-2015
CCCCCCCCCGCCCGGGATCCAGTAAGGGTCTGCTACCCTCCCCAGCCCCCACCCATCCCCAGTACCCGGTCCTGTAACCTACCAGCATCCATCACTAAGGCTCCGTCAACGCCTACCACCATCATTCAGTGAGACGCGTCTGTGATCTCACCCCACCCAGGTCTAGTACCCCTCACCCAGCCCCACAACTCACGCGACCTCGCTTACCCCTACCAGCTCTGCCGATCAGTAAGGTCCTGTAACTAGCCAGCCATCGTATGAAGGCCTGTATCTACCCGAGGCCATCAGTAGGCTAAGGTCCTGTACTAACCAGCCATATAGTAAGGGTCCGTATATCCGTACCAGCCATCGCTCAGTAAGGGTCCTGTAACCTAGCCAGCGCAGCTATCCGTAAGGTGTAATACCCACCATCCATCAGGTAAGGTTGTAGACCTACCAGCATCAATAAGTAGAGGTCTCGTACTCCGCAGCATCATCAAGTAAGGTCCTGTAACCTACGCGAACCATTCATACAGTAAGTCATGTGACTCCAGCGAAGGTCCTGGTAACCTACCAGCCATCTCAGTAAGGTTCCTGTAACCTACCAGCATCATCAAGTAAGGTCCTGTCACACTTACAGCATATCAGTAAGGGTCTGTCACCTGCAACAGCCATCTCATCAGTAAGGTCCTGTACTCCAGCATCATCAATAGGTCTGATAAATAACACACATATCAGTAAGGTCCTGTAACCTAGCAGCCATCATCAGTAAGGTCCTGTAAACTACTAGCCATCATCGCCAGCTCAGAGGTGCTGTAAACCTACCCAGCGCATCATCAGTAAGAGTCCTGTAACCCGGCCTACCGCCATCATCAATAATGTCCTGTAACCGTACCAGCGACAGTAAGGTCTGTAAACTACCCAGCCCTCAGTAAGCGTCTGCTACCTCCAGCATCAGTAAGTGTCCTGTAAACCTACCAGCCATCCAGTATAGTCCTGTAACACCAGACCATGCATCCGTAGGTCATGTAAGCTCGCCTACATCAGAAGTCGTCTGTTACCTACCAGCCATCATCGAGTAAGGCCTGTAACGTAACAGCCATCATCAGTAAGGCCCTGTAACCTAGCCAGCAGTAATGGTCCTGTAACCCTAAGCAGCCAGTAAGGTCCTGTAACGCTACAGCATCATCAGTAAGGCCTGTAAGCTACCAGCCTTCAGCAGTAGGTCCTGCTACTACAGCCATCATCAGTAAGGCCTGTAAACCTACAGCATCAGCTTAAGGTCTGGTAACTACAGCCATCATCAGTAAAGGCCTGGTAACCTACCGCATATCAGTAAAGGCTTAACCTACCAGAGAGTAAGTCTGTAGACTTACCTAGCAGCTGAAGGCCTGTAACCTAGATCCTCATTCAGTAAGGCCTGTAAACTACAGCGCATCATTAGTAAGGTGTCTGGTAACCTACAGCCATTATCATAAGGCTGTACCTACAGCCATTCATCAGTAGGCCTGTAATACATCCATCATCAGTAAGGCCTAGTAACCTCCACCATATGTTAAGTGGCCCTGTAACCTAACAGACATCATCAGTAAGCCCTGTAACTACCAGCCAATCATCCAGTAGGGGCCCTGTCAGCTACCAGCCTCATCAGTAGGCCCTGTAACTACCGCGATTCATCAGGTAAGGCCCTGTAACTACCAGCATCGCATTCATAAGGCCCTGTTAAACCTTACAAGCCGATCATCAGTAAGGGCCCTGTAACCTACCAGCCTCATCAGTAAGGGCCTGTAACCTACAGCCATCAGTTATAGCGCCCTGTAACCTCCGCCTAAGCCAGCTAGACTACAGCGTCGAAACTGTAACGCTACCAGCAGTAGGTGCCTGTAACCTAGCCCCAGCCAGCAGTGGTCCTGATAACCTACAGCCAGCAGTTACAGGTCTGTAAACCTTGACCATATGGCATCGTACTCACGTCAAGGTTCCTGTACCTACAGCCCATGCAGCTAAGGTCCTGTACCTACCAGCCAGCAGTAAGGTCCTGTAACCTACCAGCCCAGCAGTATGTTAAACCCCGCCGTGCTTAGTGTCCTGTAACTACCAAGCCAGCAGTACAGGTCCCTCTGTAAACTACCCCAGTCCAGTCAGCTAAGCCGATCTCGCTAACCCCTACCACGCCATCACAGTAGGTATCTGTAACCTTACCCAGCCATCAGTCAGTAAGCCCTGTAACCTAAAAGCATCATCATAAGCCCTGTAAACCTTCAGCCACATCGCTATGCGTATACACCCTCAGTACAGCGCCCTCCTAACCTGACAGCCATGGCCGGTACTCCACTCAGTTAGATGGCCTCTGTAACCTACCAGCATCCAGTTAGCTGATTCCAGCTCAGTAAGGTCCTGTAACCGTACGCCTCAGTCATCCTGACAAAGCCCAGTGTCCTGTCACTACCAGCTATCAGTCAGTCTACCTTCAGCCATAGAGCTGCTCCACCATCAGCTAAGCCAACACCTGCCATCAGCAGAGCCCGTAACCTACCAGCCCATTCAGCAGTAATAGGCTGTAAACTGCTACCAGCACATGAGATAAGGCCTGTACACCATAGCAGCTCATCATCAGTAAGGTCCTGTACCACCAGCATACGAGCCTGTAACCTAGCCATCATCAGTAAGGCGCTGTAACTACCAGCCATCATCAGTATGCCTGTAACTACGCCATCATCAGTAAGGCCTGTAAGCCTACAGCCATACATCAAGTAGGCTGTAACCGGTACAGCCATCATCAGTAAAGGCCCTTGTAAACCTAGCCAGCATCATCAGTAAGGCCTGTACCTACCTCCAGCGATACAGTAAGGCCTGTAACCTACCAGCATACAGGTAAAGGCCTGGTAACCTACCAGCCTCATCAGTAAGGCTCCTGTAACCTACCAGCCATGCAGTAAGGCCTGAACCTGACTAGTAGTAAGGTCTGTAACTACAAGCCATCAGCAGTCCTCAGGTTCGTGTGACGTGGAGGGGTAAGTAGGCGTGTTGGTTTATGATGACCCTCGTACTTCTGCACTGGTTTTGTTACTCGTACATCCCACAGCTTGATCTGCAGTGAGACATATCAAACACAGGTAAAACAGAGTTTGGAAAAGGCTAACTTTACCACCACGTGTGGTGTGTTGTGTGTGGGTGTGCTGTTCCCACCTCTCTCATGTCCGCGGCAGTAGGTATGTTTCATCCTGTAGTATGTACGGAGGTGATAGCAGAGTCCTGGTAGAACCTCAGGCCTTCCAGCTGTGGTCCCGTCTGCCTTTCTGCGCAGGTCGATTACAGAAGATCTCTCCTGACTTACAGCCATTAAACAGGACCGAGCCTGGATGAGGGGGAATGAGGGAATGAGAGAGGGAGAGGGGAATGAGAGAGGGAGAGGGGGAGAGAGGGGAGTGAGGGAGAGGAGAATGAGAGAGGGAGAGGGGAATGAGAGAGGGAGAGGGGAATGGGGAGGGACAGGGGAATGAGGGAGGGACAGGGGAAATGAGGGAGGGACAGGGGAATGAGGGAGGGACAGGGGAATGGGGGGGGAAGGGAATGGGGGAGGGACAGGGGAATGGGGAGGGACAGGGGAATGAGGGAGGGGACAGGGAATTGAGGGAGGGACAGGGGAATGAGGAGGGACAGGGGAATGAGGGAGGGACAGGGGAATGAGGGAGGACAGGGGAATGAGGGAGGGACAGGGGAATGAGGGAGGGACAGGGGAATGAGGGGGGAAGGGGAATGAGGGAGGGACAGGGGAAGAGGAGGGACAGGGGAATGGGGGAGGGACAGGGAATGGGAGGGACAGGGAATGAGGGAGGACAGGGAATGAGGAGGGACGAGGGGAATGGGAGGGACGGGGAATGGGGAGGGACAGGGAATGAGGGAGGGACAGGGGAATGAGGAGGGACAGGGGAATGAGGGAGGGACAGGGGAATGAGGGGGGATGAGGGAGGGACAGGGGAATGAGGGAGGGACGGGGAAGTGAGGGAGGGACAGGGGAATGGAGGAGGGACAGGGGAATGAGGGAGGAACAGGGGAATGGGGGGACAGGGAATGAGGGAGGGACAGTGGAATGGCTGTTAAAACTCTGAAGGTCAATAATAAAAGACTTTGAGAAGCGCCCTCCACTCTGTTCATCTCTCACGAACGACACATTCAGAAATATCAGCCTCTCACAGTGTTGGTTACACTTTTTGTGACATGAGTCTAAGTGAATGCCAATGGCACCACTAACTCACCCTGAGGGCAAACTGCTGTGCCAACACATCACTGCCGATGCATACGTCTGTCTCCTGCCCGTCACTGCGTCGTCGTCACTATCACCCTGCGAGGACAGACCTTGCAAACGACGAACACAAGAACCACAGAGAAGCAGGGACGGCCACAGGAGACAGGCAGGGAAACGGCCACAGGAGACGGGCAGGGAAACGGCCACAGGAGACAGGCAGGGGAAACGGCCACAGGAGACAGGCAGGGAAAGGCCACAGGAGACAGGCAGGGAAACGGTCACTCAATATGGTGCTTTTTCAAATGGCCACCAGGGCAGTGTTATTAAGAGAAAGACAGGCTGGCTACAGAATACCGCAACGAGTTTGCTTGTTATTTATTATATATATATATATGTGTGTGTATAAAAGGAACAGTAAAAAGAACATAATGTTATTGTCATTAAATGATCTGTTATTATTAATGAACAGGCACGTTTCAGTGAGATGTTTCATGTAGGAACATTGTATAAAATGGTGAACTGAAAGGCATCGCTTGCTACAGTATCACTAACATTGTAGAGTGTAAAATGCTCATCAATTGGTAAAGATGGCGGAAGGCATCCAACTAACCAGTGCTAAATGTTTTGTCGGCCTGAGGGTTGAGACACCAGGCACAGGACCAGGCTGTAGAGATCTTAAAACTACACAGCATCCCCGGCTGGTCTGGAGAGGAGGAGGAGAGAGAGAGAGAGAGAGGAGGAGAGGATGAGGAGAGAGAGGAGGACAGAGAAGAAGGAGAGGAGAGAGAGAATGAGAGGAGGAGGTGAGGAGAGAGAATGAGAGAGAGGAGAGAAGGAGAGTGAAATTACGAATGTGCTCAGCATGAAATATACGAACATTATAGTCTACAGTAAAATGTCATGAAAATAAAAGTGTGTTCTGAGAGAAGCACATGGAAAAGGGGTTACCTGGGTTGGAGTTGCTGAAGAGCGAGGCTGGTAGTAAACTGACACAGCCAGGAGTCTCTGCCATGCCCACCAGACACAGGCTGAACACTGGAGTCAAGAAAACACTAGCTCAACACCTCTCTAAGTACAGCTACTGACAACGGTCTGAACATGCCGAGGGGACCTTTGACCCCGTCGGGACAAACTAGAGTGACTAGACAGGGTCATGAACCTAACATAGCAMGCCTAAAAGAAACGCCTGAGCGGAGMTCCCACATCTGGCTTCCAGCGGAGAAGGAAGGTTTATTTAGCCGTATCCTGGTAAAACCGGAAGCATCCGGGTTGTTGGCAACTCCGCTAAGGACGCAGGGTCATAAAGCACATTGAGTAGCATCCCAGTCTGCTATGTCAGAAGGATACAGGACGTGTGAGTCAGAGTGGGTGACGGAGGCCCAGCAGATGGAGTTCACCTGAAACACAGACAACATGTATATAACACAGGTACTGAA
>NW_019943834.1:115209-140226 GCF_002910315.2 Salvelinus sp. IW2-2015
AGGTGTAACAGACAACATGTATATAACACAGGTACTGAACAGGTGTAACAGACAACATAGGTTAGCATATAGGTGTTCAAGATGCCTGGTTAGATATTCCTACCACCCAGCATGAATCTAATGGCCAAATCCAAAACTAGCCTTCATTCCCAGTCTTCTCTCCCCAGCTCCTAACCCTTCCCTCCGTCCCTCCCTCCCTCTGTCACCTTTCTGTTGGTAGAGGTTATCCTCAGCCCTCTCTCTCCTTCCCACCTTTCTATTTGTAAAGTAGAGATTGTCACACATCTCGACAGACAGGGAGCCCCCGCTGCAGCCTCTGAAGTTCATGATGCCGTACTTGCAGCCTCCGTGAGACACGTCGTTAACCGTGAACACTCGCTCACATGCAGAGTCACCCTGAGTGAGAAGAGGAGAGGAAGTGTGGGGAAGAGGGAGAGAGAGGAGGAGGAAATGAGGGGAGGAGAGAGAGGAGGAGGAAGAGAGGAGGAAATGAGGGAGGAGAGAGAGAGAGAGAGAGAGAGAGGAGAGGAGGAGAGAGAGGAGGAGGAGGAGAGGAGGAAATGAGGGGAGGAGAGGAGGTAATGAGCGGAGGAGAGAGAGGAGGAAGAGAGAAAAGAAGAGGACAATTAGACTGGTGTAAACTTCCTCCTATCATTGCCAACATTTTTCTTAAAAGTCAATAGAAAGTGCACGAGAGAGAGAAAGCGTGTGTGTGCGTGCGTAACTCACCACTATGAGTCTAAAGTTGTCTGTGTTGGGACTGCTGCTGTCAGAGCTCTGGACCTCCAGTCTGTGACGTCTCATCCCACTCACCTTCATCTCGTGGATCAGCCTGGGCACACACAATCATAAGGGACACAATAACGTACGTATGTACGTGTGTGTATGCGTGTCCTTTTGATACCGTACCTACTGTAAGAGTTCCCAGGCAGCAGACCCAGGTGTCTTTTCTGCAGCAGCAGAGCTGAGTTCAGGCCTGTTCTCGGTGCTTTCTGGAGGGAGAAACAAAACACATTAGAAAAGCCCTTCAGAGCTGCTGTCGTTTTCAATTAGGGAAGGAGAGACGTCATCTATCCACGACAAGATACAAATGACAAAACATTTTTTAAATTCAACAGGGTACCAAAAAGCCCCTGAATCCAGCATCAAACGTTCCCCAGTCTGTAGTAGTACCTTCCTGGGCCTCTCGTCCTCTGTGATCATCCTGGCCCTGTGTTTCTCCTGCTCTCTCTCCTGCAGCAGCCCTCTGGTCAGAGGATTACAGTTGTTATGGCCCGGCAGCAGCCGGAAGTAACGGTTCTTCTCAGCGTCAAAGTAGAATCCCGGCAGCTCTGGAGATGGAAGGACAGGACAAGGTACACGTGGACGGTAAAGACGTGGAGTCTGTATTGTCCTTGTACGTGCAGTGGGGTGTGTGTGCAGTGACACACTTGGGACTGCACTGATTTATAAGTAGTCATTCTACAGCCATGTAAGAAAGGTGTCTGTGTCTAACTGACCTGGAGCAGCAGAGGAGGAGGAGGCTGCACTATTAGAAATAGGCCTACTCTCTGGGGTCCTGTCTCTGTAGGAGGGGCCTGCTTCACTACTGCCATACCTGGGGACCAGAGAGGAGTTTGTTTTTTTAACCTTTATTTAACTAGGCAAGTCAGTTAAGAACTAATTATTATTTACAACGACGGCCTAGAAACAGAGGCCAAAACCCTAACCCGGGCGACGCTGGGACAATTGTGCGCCGCCCTATGGGACTCCCAATCACGGCCAGTTGTGATACAGCCTGGAATCGAACCAGGGTCTGTAGTGACGCCTCTAGCACAGAGATGCAGTGCCTTAGACCGCTGCACCACTCTGGAGCCCAATACCACCATTACACAGGTAAAACAACACACTGGCAGGATTATAACAAGAGTTTAGGAATACATGTCATTCAGATCATATAACATACACTGAATTAAGATGAATGGCCCAAGAACGCCCTCAGCATTTGATAGATCAAGTAAACGAACTGTAAATAAGGTAGTTTACACATAACTCGGGCCAACTAACCTGTGGTCGTGAGAGACGTTGTCACCATCCTACCTTTGTTCCTGTGTTCTGTGCCTTGCGTTGTCCCTTTGCCAGTCAGAGCGGTAACCGAGTCGCCTTCGGTCCCTGCCCCTGTCACGCCAATTCCCTTTCTTCATCCCTGCTACTGCTATGGACACAAATGACGGACAGTAAACATCAACACGAAGTTTGTCACTCGCTTGCTTCTGTGTTGTGTACTTTGTAGCTAGCTAGCAAGTTAGCTAATTCGGCTATCCATTTCGCTTGCTAACAAAATCCCCTTAAATACAGACACGTGGTACGTAGACAATTTGAATCATTATCATATTTAAAATGAAATGGGGTTATTCGTGTAGTAATTAGAGGACACGACGTTGATCAAATATATTATTGAACATAGGAGCTTGACACAAAGTTCACTTTACCTGCTACAACGTTGCACCCACGTGACCAATTTAACACCCGCCCCTAACCCTCATTGGGTTATCGCTCACAATAGTGGCCCTCTTTGCGGCTTCACTATTGGCTGCTTGTGCTATCAATCACTATCGTTTCCTCTAACGAAATGTAACTTTAATCATATTTCTCATGAATGAAACATTGTAACATTGTATCAGAGATGACTGTCGTCTGTAGTGATAAAGAAGTTGTGATTGGTTTAGGTTATGGATAGAGCATTGCTTTGTAATGAATMTCTTGTGTAAACAAACCTTCGTGTTTGATTAATGCTTCTATAATATGAATCAAACCAAAATCTGCCCCATGTTATTGTATTTCACTGCACTACTGCATAGGATCATATCATTCTTCTAATACCATTCTATTTGTTTTTTGCTTAAATGCCACTGAAGGAAGAAGAGTCTTTAATATGTTGAGAATATAAAAGATGGTCGGTTTGCGARAGGCACAAAGGAACACAGTAGGGACAACTGACCATGTTTTTATTTTCCCTGCTCGGAAATGTAGCCACTCCTTGGAATATCTCTTTCATACACCGGGTTATATACCCACACTACGCAATGGATTTATACTTGCTAGTGAACGGTGACGATGTGCATATGTGTGCAACATCACAGATTAATATGAAGTTGTACTCTAGCTACTGTATCAAGRTTATCGTCTTTATGAAACGCTTTTGACAGTTTTCTCATAAACCACGCCCAATCTCTGGATACTATCATTGTATTGGTTAAGGAGCGGGGCGCCTAGAACCTTATTGGTTGTTTTCTTCATAGGGGTCCCAAACAGCTCCGAGATTTAGAGTATTGGGTTACAGTTTCGCAGCAAAATGGCGACTGTCATTCAGAATCCTCTCAAATCGTAAGTAATCTTTAAAATGCTATATTCTTTTCCCCGAAAAAAAKCCCGCATTTGCTTGGATGCAAAGGTTGCATTCAATAAAGGAGAAATGCACAACAAATTGAGTGGAATAATGGAATAGCGGATTTTATATGATGTTTGTAAACATATCATAACGTGTATTGAAACAATTATAAGTTAGGACAAAATGTGTCGTTTTGTTTGTATGTATTAGTCTCTACACGAATGGATTCGGAGCATAAAGCATGTAGTCGTGAGAACGCTTTTAAGAAAATATATTTATATGCGCATGAAACAATGTTCTGCACTCCGATTTACGCTGCGTGGACAAGTCAATTGTGTATGGACTTCTTTTACAAAAGTTGTTAGATATTCTGCTACATTAATAGCCTAAGAACACCGGGATAAGTGTTTGTTAACAGATATAGATATAGGCTACTTCCATTGTTCAGGTCCGTTTTATTACTTGGAATTCACGTCAACTAACCAGCGCTTCTTTTGTGCGCTCTCTCATCAATAGCCAACATTAGGATAATGTATATTCAGTATTTATAATGTGGGATTATTTTCACAGTAAAAAAACACACGGAGTACCAAGTGATGATGGGCTATCATTTGAGTAGCCTATGCATGGGATTGCTTTTTACTGTCTGCGACAGATTTCGGGAGCAAAAGGTCCGATCAGGCTGAGCGCACAGGAGCCGTGTCCGTGAAGGGAAAACTGTTTACCATCAGGAATCGCTTTACTGGGATCGGCTCATAGAACTAGTGGTCTAATCTAATGTGATAAATAACAAGTCTATGCGTCTCAATAGTGTCAACACTGTTTTTGAGCACGGAACACATCTCTAGGAACTGTATGTGTTTTGTCTGTCTGCTATTGAAATGAAGCAACAAGTCAATGAACCTCCTGACTTCTGTAGTCACTACTGCTCTCCTGTAGTCACTACTGCTCTCCTGTAGTCACTACTGCTCTCCTGTAGTCACTACTGCACTCATGTAGTCACGGCTGCTCTCCTGTAGTCACGGCTGCTCTCCTGTAGTCACTGCTGCTCTCCTGTAGTCACTGCTGCTTCCTGTAGTCACTGTGCTTTGACATACTGCTCTTCTGTAGTCACTGCTGCTCTCCTGTAGGTCACTGCATGCTCTCCTGTAGTCAACTACTGCACTCATGTGAGTTCAGCAGGCTGCTCTCCTGTAGTCACTGCTGCTCTCCTGTAGTCACTACCTGCTTCCTGTAGTCACTGCTTGCTCTCCTGTAGTCACTACTGCACTCCTGTAGTCACTGCTGCTCTCCTGTAGTCACTACTGCTCTCCTGTAGTCACTACTGCACTCATGTAGTCATGCTGCTCTCCTGTAGTCACTATGCTCTCCTGTAGTCACTGCTGCCTTCCTGTAGTCACTACTGCACTCATGTAGTCACTAACTTGCACTCATGTAGTCACTGGCTGCTCTCCCTGTAGTCACTACTGCACTCATGTAGTCACTGCTGCTCTCCTGTAGTCACTACTGCTCTCCTGTAGTCACTGCTGCTCTCTGTAGTGCCACTGCTGCTCTCCTTGTAGTCACTACTCTCTCTGTTAGTTCACTCTGGCCTTGTAGTCACTGCTGCTCTTCCTGTAGCACTACTTGCTTCTCCTGGTAGTCACTGCTGCTCTCCTGTAGTTTCACTACTTGCACTCCTGGTAGTCACTGTGCCTCTCCCTGTAGTCAACTACTGCTCTCCTGTAGTCACTACTGCACTCACTGTAGTCACTGCTGCTCTCTGTAGTCACTACTGCTCTTCCTGTAGTCACTTGCTGCTCTCCTGTAGTCATACTGCACTCATGTAGTCCACTACTGCACTCATGTAGTCATGCTGCTCTCCTGTAAGTCACGCTGCACTCATGTAGTCACTGCTGCTCTCCTGTAGTCACTACTGCTCTCTGTAGTCACTGCTGCTCTCCTGTAGTCACTGCTGCTCTCCTGTAGTCACTACTGCTCTCCTGTAGTCACTACTGCTCTCCTGTAGTCACGTGCTGCTCTCCTGTAGTCCAACTGCTGCTCTCTGTAGTCACTGCTGCTCTCCTGTAAGTCACTGCTGCTCTCCTGTAAGTCACTCTGCTCTTCCTGTACTAGGTCTCTTGTAGCCTTGCTCTCCTGTAGTCACGGCTGCTCTCCTGTAGTCACTGCTGCTCTCCTGTAGTCACTACTGCACGCGTGTTAGCTCACCACTGGCACTTCATGTAGTCACTACTGCTCTCCTGTAGTCACTGCTGCACTCCTGTAGTCACTACTGCTTCTCCTGTAGTCACTATTTGCTCTCTGTAAGTCAATCTGCCTCCCTGTATGTTCACTACTGCTCTCCTGTAGTCACTACTGCTCTCCTGTAGTCACTGCTGCTCTCCTGTTAGTCACTACTGCTCTCCTGTAGTCACTGCTGCTCTCTTGTAGTCACTGCTGCTCTCCTGTAGTCACTACTGCTCTCTGTAGTCACTACTGCTCTCCTAAGTCATCTGCTCCTGTAGTCACTACTGCTCTCCTGTCATGCTGCACTCATGTAGTCACTACTGCTCCCTGTAGTCCCTGCTCCGTGTCTACTGCTCTCCTGTAGTAACTCTGCTCTCCTGATAGTCCTGTGCTTCTCCTGTAGTCACTACTGCTCTGTAGTCACTGCTGCTCTCCCTGTAGTCACTACTGCTCTCCCTGTAGTTCACTGCTGCTCTCTTGTAGTATCTGCTCTCCTGTAGTCACTACTGCCTCTCTGTAGTCACTAGCTGCTCTCGCTGTAGTCACTTGCTTGCTCTCCCTGTAGTCAGCTGCTCTCCTGTAGTTCACTGCTGGTCCCTGTAGTCACTGCTGCTCTCCTGAGTACGCTGCTTCCTGTAGCCTGCTGCTCTCGCTGTAGTCACTACTGCTCTCCTGTAGTCCACTACTGCTCTCCTGTAGTCACTGCTGCTCTCCTGTAGTCCACTGCTGCTCTCCTGTAGTCACTGATGCTCTCCCTGTAGTCACTACTGCTCTCGTCTGTAGTCACTGCTGCTCTCCTGTAGTCACTGCCTGCTCTCCTGTAGTTCCCCACTGCTGCTCTCCTGTAGTCACTACTGCTCTCCTGTAGTCATGCTTGCTCTCCTGTGGTCACTCTGCTTCTCCTGTAGTCACTGCTGCTCTCCTGTAGTCACTGCTGCTCTCCTGTAGTCCACTGCTGTCTCCTGTCGTCATTACTGCTCTCCTGTAGTCACTCTGCTCTCCTGTAGTCACTGCTGCTCTCTCTGTAGTCACTACTGCTCTCCTGTAGTCACTAGTGCTCTCCTGTAGTCACTGCTGCTCTCCTGTACGTCACTACTGCTCTCCTGTAGTCACTGCTGCTCTCCTGTAGTCACTACTGCTCTCCTGTAGTCACTATGCTCTCTGTAGTCACTGCTGCTCTCTCCTGTAGTCACTACTGCTCTCCTGTAGTCACTACTGCACTCATGTAGTCACTGCTTGCTCTCTCTGTAAGTCACTGCTGCTCTCCTGTAGTCATGCCTGCTCTCCTGTAGTCACTACTGCTCTCCTGTAGTCACTGCTTTGTGCTCTCTTGTAGTCACTGCTGCTCCTCCTGTAGTCACTACTGCCTCTCGTAGTCACTACTGCTCTCCTGTAGTCACTGTGCTCCTCCTGTAGTCCACTGCTGCTCTCCTGTAGTCACTACTGCTCTCCTGTAGTCACTGCTGCTCTCTGTAGTCATGCTGCCTCCTGTAGTCACTACTGCTCTCCTGTAAGTCACTAACTGCTCTCCTGTAGTCACTGCTGCTCTCCTTGTAGTCCTACTGCGTCCGTCACGTGGCTGCTCTCCCTGTAGTCACTGCTGCTCTCCTGTAGGTCACTGCTGCACTCCTGTAGTCACTGGCTTGCTCTCCTGTAGTCCCGCTGCTCTCCTGTAGTCACTACTGTCTCCTGTAGTCACTGCTGCTCTCTGTCACTGCTGTCTCCTGTAGTCACTGCTGCTCTCCTGTAGTCACTATTGCTCTCGTCACTGCTGCTCTCCGTGTAGTCACTGCTGCCTGCTGCCTGGATGTTGTGAATAACAACCTTGTTTCTGTGTAAAAAGCCTTGCAGCATTCTCCCATCTGTCTGTGAGAAGTGATGTGATTCTATTCACAGACCGGCTGTATGTCTCGTCCCACATGGAACCATATCCCTGTGTGTAGTGCACACATTTTAAACCAGGGATCTGTTCAGAAATAGTTGCACTACACAGGGAATAGTGTACCATTTGGGGACACATGCAGACTCTTTGCCTCCTAGACATCGCTAGACTATTCAGGACATATTTACCCACATTTGCTGTGGATGTAGCGAAGGGGTCTGGCACAGAGTTATGACACAGCCTATGTTGGAGTGGTAGTCAGAAGAACAGGCTTGCATTCCTGGTCTACACTAAACAAGCTCATTGTTTGGTCTAAACAGATGGTCCTTCACTGACAGCCAAGCAAAGCAACCAAACAAGACAGTGCGGTTCAACGTGTTTTGTGTCCCGATGGTGCATGGGCTGAGATAAATGCTGCAGTTACACACAAGATGCCGTCTTGCCAATTGACTACTAAAAACTGATATCCATAGATACTGTTTGTTGTTCACCATACGATACTGTTGTTTTCATTTATAGATACTGTTCTTAGTCACTTGGCTACGTTCCCTGGTTGAACCAAGTGTGAAGTTCACGCTAAATTCCTACCTGCCCAGACCTATATTTCTGTCTGTTTTATAGCCAGGCTAAATTCTACCTGGCCCAGACTATATTCTGTCTGTTTTATAGCCAGGCTAAATTCTACCTGCCCCAAACTACATTATTTTTCTATGGTGTTATCTACCATTTCAGAAGACTCCTCCATAGGAAATTCAGTTAAAGCATGAAAGAAAGGACCTTTTGTCTGCAATGCATTGTATCACAGGGATGGAGAGAGTCTAGTTTTACATAGATATGAATCACATATTCAAATATATCCTCTTTGTGCCAGGCCTTGTCAAGGGAAAAGGGGATACATAGTCAGTTGGACAATTATGTCTTCTGCAATTTAATCCATTTAACCCAGAGAGGTGCAGGGGACTGCTTGTCGCTCTCCCTCGCCATCTTGGGTTTAATGTGGTTCCTATCTGACCATTGTGTTTCTATGAGAGGTGTCGGGTTTTGCACTTAGCTCGTAACAACATCCCCTGTTCTGTTGATAAGAGGTTTGGGACAGTGGGAAGTTCAATGTCCATGGCTTGTCTCCTGCTCTCTGCATAAAACAAAACCATTTTTAAATAACAAAGAGCATAGGCTTAAGAAGACTGGATGCATATATATACTTATATTCATACTTAGGAGATGGACAAAATGGGGAGAGAGAGAGCGAGAGAGAGAAAGTGTGAGGTCCCTCACTATGGTGATAATACCGTATGGTCCCTGGCAATTCCCAGCCCTACTGGATACTTTAATATATTATGCTATTAGCGTTTTTAAGACGGTGATTAAATTTGAAGTTAGTTATTACTATAGTATTATCAGTGAATAAGACTATTCTCTGACAAAGTGAGTTCAGTTATTACCATTTTAATTACAGGACGCCTCAGTGTTGAGCCTGTCTGGGAAACACAAATAACAGAAAGTCTCAAGATGGTGTACCTGTTAAGTCACATCGTTAACAACAGGAAGATAACAGCATACCTGCTAGTGCTGCTGTCTCACGTCAAATTAACATTTAGTCAGCATATGGCATCATCATGACACGTCATCTGGCATCTCAGAATAAACCATTCACATCATTCTTCTGAATTGTGGATGTTCTAAATATTATTCATATTTATTCATTTGATTTATTTTATTTTACCTTAGCAAGTCTTTTTTGGGGGGGATTCAACGATGTGTCTTTGAAAGAGAGCAGGCAACATGTCAGCAAAGGGAAACATTGCATTTACATAGACCCCCTCCCCCTTCCCACAATGCAACACAATAAAAGAAGATCATACAGAAACAATAGTCAGAGACAATATGCTACACTGGCCTGTTTCTGCAGGGTCGGGGTCCGTGCACTCGCTGTAAACGTGTGTCTCTGTGACTTGAACTGTGAGGTTGGAGGCACTTACCCATGAGGGATATAGAGCTGGGCAGATCTGGCTCTGTGTTTATAGATTGCGGGGGCGGGCTGAGCACGGGGGAAATGTATAGGAGAAGAAGGTGTGTGCGTGTGTGTATGGGGGGGGGGGGTCTGGAGGAGTGGGGCCTGTGTGTGTGTGTGTGTCTGGCTTACAGGAACCCACTCCCCTCCCCCATTTAGCGTGAGAGGAAGAGGGAGCTAGAGTGATTGATGGGTGAATTACACGTGTGCTTTCAGACCAGCTCTCAACACTGGGGCAGCTCCCCGGCTCTCTGGCCTTTTGTGATTCCCGCTCGGTTTTTGGGAATGGCCGAGCTGGCGGGAATGTTTTCCAGGCGTTGGGAATTAGAACGCCCAGGAACATTTGGCACCCTTTCCCCTTGTGTCGTGCACTCTTATCACTCGCTCACCGCACTCGGCCATGCCGTCTAAAGTAGTGCACTAGATAGGGAATAGTGTCGCCGATTGTGGATCACAACATTGTTTTTCAACGGGAGAGCATTCATGAGGGATGAATCAAATCCTTTTTCCTGTTCAGCACGATGCGATCTGGCACGTTTTGTATCGTTGATGAGGGAGGGGGGGGAGAGGGTGTGTGTACAGGGCGAGGGTGGGAGAGGGACATGGGCTGATGAATACGAGAATGGAGCACAACAGACCGAGCGGCGACGCAGTGTACGAGTGTGGGACGCAGGGTTGTGAGAGGGGGGGACGTGTGTGTACGAGTGGGAATGAAGTGGGTGTGATCGCATGTCAGAGATAGCGTTGAAACAGAGTGTGTACGACAGTGTGGGACATACTATTTCAACCATACACTCTCCACCATACTCTCCCTCTCAGCTATCCTACTCTACTCTCCCATCCACTCATTATCTCACCGCTATGCCCAGTGTCCCTTCCATCTCTCCCACTGTCTCACCTACCCTTTCTACACATCCTCTTACATACTCCATGTTCTCCTCACCATCTTCCCTCTCATCACAGTATCCTCATCTTATCTCTTCTATCCGACCTCTCTCCCTCTCTCCAGTGATCCCTCTACATCACGTCGATCACTCTCCCATCTCCCCCTCTCCTTGAAAACAGAGGATTGTCAAATTCATATGAGCCCTTCCCTGGTTAACAATGAAGATGATCTAAAAAACAACAATCCTCCTTATCGGAGCTCTCTATCCGCTCGCTCGAATCTAATCCTCATCTCTCTCCATCTTCCGACTCCTCGTCGTCATCGACTTTCTGACTACTCTAACTTCTACCCCTCGATCTACAGTCTGAGATGCTGGGACGACAACACGTTATTTCACTCCCCTTCTCCTACCAAACTTCGCTCCACCTAGCCTCCCCTAGACCCCACGTAGCCACCACCAAGACACTCCATCAGCCACCTCTAGCCCCTGGTAGAGAGGAATACAATGAGGAGGTTTGAGAGTGTCTGAGGGGGCTTGTAAGAGGGTAAGGGGGTGAGGAGTTTGGGAGTAGGTGGTGGAAGGGGGGAGGAGGTTGAGGAGGATTGGAGGAGGGTGGTAGTACGAGGGTGAGGAGGATTTGGAGAGGATGGAGGAGAGAGTTTTGAAGGAGGATTGTGAGAGGTTGGGAGGATTGGAGGAGTGGAGGAGGTGGAGGGAAATGAGGAGGTTTAAAGGAGCATGGAGGTGCGAGGTTGAGGAGGGTTGGAGGAGGTTGAGGAGGGTTGGATGAGGAAGGCTGGAGGAGGTTTGGAGGAGGATGAGGAGGTTTGGAGGAGGTTGAGGAGGGCTGTAGAAGGGTAAGGAGGGTTGGAGGAGGTTGAGGAGGATTGAGGAGATTGAGGAGGATTGGAGGAGATTGAGGAGGGTTGGAGGAGGTGAGGAGGGTTGGAGGAGGTTGAGGAGGGTTGGAGAAGGTTGAGGAGGGTTAGGAGGAGGATGAGGAGGTTGTGGGAGGTAGGAGGAGGTTGAGGAGGAGGAGGTTGGAGACGGATGAGGAGGGTTCGAGGAGGATAAGGAGGGCTGGAGGAGGTTGAGGAGGGCTGTAGAAGGGTGAGGAGGGTTGGAGGAGGTTGAGGAGGATTGGAGGAGATTGAGGATGGTTGGAGAGGAGGAGGAGGGTTGGAGGAGGTTGAGGAGGGCTGGAGGGAGGATGAGGAGGGTTGGATGAGGATGAGGAGGGCTGGAGGGTTGGAGTAGGTTGAGGGCTGGAGGAGGATGAGGAGGGCTGGAGGAGGATGAGGAGGGTTGGAGGAGGATGAGGAGGGTTGGTTGAGGAGGGTTTGGAGGACGATGAGGAGGGTTGAAGGAGGAGAGGAGGGTTGAAGGAGGTTGAAGAGGGTTGGAGGAGGATGAGGAGGGTTGAAGGAGGTTGAGGAGGGTTGAAGGAGGAGGAAGAGGAGGGTTGGTTGAGGAGGGTTGGAGGAGGATGAGGAGGTTGAGGTGGGTTGGAGGAAGAGGATGAGGAGGGCTAGAGGAGGAGGAGGATGAGGGAGAAGGATGGTTGGATGAGGAGGGCTGGAGGAGGATGAGGAGGGTTGGAGGAGGTTGAGGAGGATGAGGAGGGCTGGAGGAGGATGAGGAGGGCTGGTGGAGGATGAGGAGGGCTGGTGGAGACGAGGAGGCCTGGAGGAGGATGAGGAGGACTGAGAGGGCTTTATACAGCAGGGTTTAACCTCTTCTGATAGAGGAAGCACTACCTATGTGTAGGAGACACACACATGCGCAGTCATCATACACACGCACACACATACACTCAGTCTGAAGGTAACTGTAGAACCGCAGCTAATTCTAGTCTGAGGTGGAACCGTTTTCGAAGTTGGTGTTTACCACTAAGACCTAAATTAGATTTGCTGGGGGGGCTGGATATATACACGACATGGCCAAAGTATGTGGACACCTGCTCGTCGAACATCTCATTCCAAAATCATGGGCATTAAAATGGAGATGGTCCCCCCTTTGCTGCTATAACAGCCTCCACTCTTCTGGGAAGGTTTTCCACTAGATGTTGGAACATTGCTGCGGGAACTTGCTGCCATTCAGCCACAAGAGCATTAGGGAGGTGGGGCACTGATGTTGGGTGATTAGGCCTGGCTCACAGTCAACGTTCCAATTCATCCCAAAGGTGTTCGGTGGGGTTGAGGTCAGGGCTCTGTGCAGCCCAGTGAAGTTCTTCCACACCGATCTCGACAAACCGTTTCTGTATGGACCTCGCTTTGTGCACGGCGGCGGCAGGTAGCTTAGTGGTTCGAGCGTTGGGCCAGTAACCGAAAGGTTTCTGGATCGAATCCCCGAGCTGACAAGGTACAAATCTGTCGTTCTGCCCCTGAACAAGGCAGTTAACCCACTGTTCCCCTGTTGGCCATTATTGTAAATAAGAATTTGTTCTTAACTGACTTGCCTAGTTAAATAAAGGTTAACAAAATAAAATAGTTATGCTGAAACAGGAAAGGGCCTACACCAAACTGTTGCCTCAAAGTTGGAAGCACAGAATAGTCTAGAATGTCAAAAACAGCCCCAGACCATTATTCATCCTCCACCAAACTTTACAGTTGGCACTATGCATTGGGGCAGGTAGCATTCTCCTGGCATGTGCCAAACCCAGATTTGTCTGTTGTACTGCCAGATGGCGAAGTGTGATTCATCACTCCAGAGAACATGTTTCCACTGCTCCAGAGTCCAATGGCAGCGAGCTTTCAATTCAATGATGTGGAAACAACATTGATTCAACACAGTGCGGAAGGAGAGGAGAGGGACGGGAGAGCGGGGCAAGGAGAGAGAGGGGGAGAGGAGGGGGCGAGGGAGAGAGAGGGGAGAGGAGCAGAGGGAGATTCGAGGGAAGAGGAGAGAAGCGGGAGAGAGGGGAGAGAGGAGAGGGGAAAACTCTGTGCCTTTATTTCATAGACAACCTTCCAACAGAAGGATCAATAGACTGGGCTCTATTAGGTTAAGTCTATAAAGAATATTCATTGTATATTCATATTAACCTCTCATTGGAAGTGTGATACTGTTACCACTGCTTTACGCATATGGAATGTATTTAGACTTTGCACCCAATGAAAAGCTTCAGCTCACTGATTATTCATAGATACCTGTGAGTGCTGGGGGGCTCTAGAGCTGAATAGAAGAGAGAGGAGAGAGAGGTGCATTAGAATATGAAGCATAGAGGGAGAGGACTCTGTTGGTTCTCTAGGGAGTGAGATGGTGAATGTATTGAGACAGATGAGGAAATCGAGAGAGAGAGAGAGAGAAGACACACACACACACAGGACGAGAGAGAGCAACAGAGAAGAGAGACACACACACACAGAGAGGACAGAGAGAAGAGACAACACACAACAGCAGAGACCAGAGAGAGACACCACACAGAGAACAGAGAAGAACACACACACACACAGAGAGACCGGAGCAGACCACCACACACCACAGAGAGACAGAGAGAGACACACCACACCAACAGAGACAAGAGAGACACACACACACAGAGAGACAGAGAGAGAGACACACACACACGAGAGACAGAGAGAGAAGACACACACAGAGACAGAGACTCCTCCCTTTTTGCATGAATGGCTCTCTGCTGCTGTGTATGTTCCACTAAGGAACACATGTGAGAGTGGCGGTAGCAGTTAAACTAAGCCGCACTGGTTTGGAACACTGACTATTTATATGCAAACTTCCACCCTGCGCCTCTCAAAACTGGCCTACTCCAATCTGCACTGCGCGGTGTACGTGTCTGTGTGTGTGATTGGTGACAATGCAATACTCACAAAGCCATTTGACACTACCCAACGCCCAATTTCTGTTGTCGAGAATGTTCAGAAGTATCAACTCCATGGCATGTATATAGAACTCAATTCAACTTTAAAGGGCATTAGGCCATGAGCGAGATACATATGTCAACATTGCCAAAGCAAGTGAAATAGATAATAAACAAAAGTGAAACAAACAGTAAACAACACACAGAGAGAGGCAACGAGAGGCAGATGAACTGGTTATGTCAACTTTTAACTTTGTCTAAGCTCAGTGTTTTGCGACTGAAGAGGTAACAGGGCTTGAACCAGCAAACCAACATTTACATAGCAAATGCACTCTCTCCGGTGGGGGAAACATATGTTTACATTGCCTAAGCAAATGGAATAGACAATTCTCTGTCTCGCGCTCTCTCCTCTCTCAATATCAATTTCAATTGAAGGGCTTTATTGGCATGGGAAACATATGTTTACATTGCCAAAGCAAGTGAAGTAGTGTCACGATCGTCGTCAAGGAAATGACCGGACCAAGTTGCAGGCGTGGTAAGCGTACATTCCTTTATTTTAAATGTCGCCAACAAAAACAATAAACAACAAAACGAACGTGAAGCTCTGTAAGGCTATACATCCCGCTAACAAAGACAACAACCCACAAATGAGAAAAGGAAAAAAAGGCTGCCTAAGTATGATTCCCAATCAGAGACAACGATAGACAGCTGTCCCTGATTGAGAATCATACCCGGCCAAAAACAAAGAACCAGAAAGCATAGACTTTCCCACCCGAGTCACACCCTGACCAAACAAACAGAGAATAGAAGGATCTCTACGGTCAGAGCGTGACAAGTAGATAATAAACAAAAGTGAAATAAATTATAAAAAATTAACAGTAACAGTCACAAAGTTCCAAAAGAATAAAGACATTTCAAATGTCATATTATGTGTAAATAGTCCAAGTACAAAAGAGAGAAAAAATAAATAAATAATTAAACATAAATATGGTATTCTTCACTGGTTGCCCTTTTCTTGTGGCAACAGGTCACAAATCTTGCTACTGTGATATTTCACCTAGTAGATATGAGAGTTTATCAAAACTGGATTTGTTTAAAAAATCTTTGTGGGTCTGTGTAATCTGAGGGAAATATGTGTCTCTAATATGGTCAAACATTTGGCAGGAGGTGAGGAAGTGCAGCTCAGTTTCCACCTCATTTTGTGGGCAGTGTGCACATAGCCTGTCTTCTCTTCAGAGCCAGGTCTGCCTACGGCGGCCTTTTTCAATATCAAGGCTATGCTCACTGTGTCTGTACATAGTCAAGGATTTCCTTACGTTTGGGTCAGTCACAGTGGTCAGGTATTCTGCCAAATAGCATTCTAGTTTGCTCTGTTTAAAAAAAAAAAGAAGGATTCTTTCCAATGTGTCAAATAATTATCTTTTTGTTTTCTCATGATTTGGTTGGGTCTAATTGTGTTGCTGTCCTCGGGCTCCCTCCTCCTGGTATTAGTTGAAGTGTTTCCAGTCTCAACAGGAACAGGAAGCTACTTCTCTCTCTCTGGAGACTCACAGGTTCTATCAGGAAACTCTCTCTGAGAGGAAAAGGGTTTCTGTAACATGAAAAACTTACATAAGCAACAGATCAACTATTCAACCCGTAATGGACACAGAGAGTCACATGGCTTAGAGCAAAATGTTCTGATGTTCCAGATCTGTGTGTGTGTGTGTGCGTGTGTGTGTGTGTGTGTCTGTGTGTGTGTGTGTGTGTCTGCGCATGTGTGTGTGTGTGTATGTATGTTTGGATTATAGGACACTTTTCATCCCACATCTTTAAAGGCATACCGTGACAATCCCCACTACTCATCTCCTCCCACCTCTCTCTTCTCCCTCCACACACACACCACACACCAGCCACACACACACACACACACACACACACACACACACACACACCACACACACACACACCACACACACACCACACACACACCACACACACACACACACACACACACACAACACCACACACACACCACACACACACACACCACAGTGGAGTGTGGTGTGGTGTGCTCCTCTGTAGCTGGGCCTAGCTGTACAATCCTTATGTAATGGTGTAGAGAGACTGAGGAAGGAACACACACCTCTCCGTGGAGGAGGGACAGAAATATCAGACGAATATGCAGGGCAGAGACAGAGGGAGCAGAGAGAATATGGCAGGGCAGAGACAGAGGGAGAGAAAGATCCCGGTAGGGAAGAGAGAGCTGTGATGGGAAAGGAGGAGCTTGTATAGAAGGGAGGGGCTTGGTATAGAAGGGGAGGAGGTTTTGGTATAGAACGGGGATGAATTTGGCTATAGAAAGGAGGAGCTGGTATAGAAAGGGAGGAGCTTGGTGTAGAAAGGGAGGAGCTTGGTGTAGAAAGGGAAGAGCTTGGTGTAGAAAGGGAGGAGCTTGGTGTAGAAAGGGAGGYGCTTGGTGTAGAAAGGGAGGAGCTTGGTGTAGAAAGGGAAGAGCTTGGTGTAGAAAGGGAAGAGCTTGGTGTAGAAAGGGAGGAGCGAGTGAGAGGTAGGTCTTTTTATTTAACCTTTAAATTAATTTAAATTATTTTTAATGAACCTAATTTTAACAGGGAAGGCATATTGAGACCTATTTAGGAATCAGTCAAGTAAAATCAATTCATTAGGCCCTAATGTATGGATTTCACATTACTGGGAATGCAGATATGCATCTGTTGGTCACAGATACCTTTAAAGAAAAAGGTAGGGGGGCCTCCCGAGTAGCACCGCGGTCTAAGGCACTGCATCGCAGTGATAAGGCGCCACTACAGCCTCGGGTTTGATCACAGGCTATGTCACAGGCAACCGTGACCGGGAGACCCATGGAGGCAGCGCACAATTGGCCCAGCGTCGTCCGGGTTAGGGGAGGGTTCGACCAGGGGGGGCTTTACTTGGCTCATCGCGCTCTAGCGACTCATTSTGGCAGGCCGGGCACCTGCAGGCTGACCTCGGTCATCAGTTGAATAGTGTTTCCTCCGACACAGCTGGCTTCCGGGTTAAGTGGGCGGGTGTTGAGGAGCGCGGTTCGGCGGGTCATGTTTCGGAGGAAGCATGACTAGACCTTCGCCTCTCCCGAGACCGTTGGGGAGTTGCAGCAATGAGACAAGGTCGAAATTGGGGAGAAAAAAGAGGGTAAAAAGGAGAGCAGGTCCCAGTGTGGATCCCTGTGGTACACCTTTATGTACTTCAAGAAATTCCGACTTAACCCCACCAATCACGATGGCCTGAGTTCTGTCACTAAGTTAACCATGAACAGGCGTCAGTGCTCAGGCCTATCGAGGTCAATTTATTCAGTAAAACTACTGTAATGTTTCTGGCAGTAATCCTGCATTCCAACCTGACAGAAATCTACTGGTCATATTGGCTGGCAGAAAAGGAGAGAAAGGGGGTAGGAGAGAAAGAGAGAGAAGGGGGTTGGAGAGAAAGAGCGAGATGAGGTAGTGAGAGACAGATTGGGAGGGAGAGGTAGTGAGAGAGGGAGAGGTAGTGAGGGAGGGAGAGGTAGTGAGGGAGAGATTAGAAGAGAGAGGCAGAGGTAGTGAGAGACAGATTAGGAGAGAGAGGGAGAGGTAGTGAGAGACAGATTAGGACAGAGAGGGAGAGGGAAAGGTAGTGAGATACAGATTAGGAGAGACAGGGAGAGGTAGTGAGAGAGATTAGGAGGAGTGGAGAGGTATGAGAGACATATTAGGAGAGACCGGGAGAGAGTAGTGAGCAGACGAATTAAGAGGGAGAGGGAGAGGTAGTGAGGAGACACGATTAAGAGGGAGAAGTAGTGAGAGACAGATTAGGAGAGAGAGGGAGAGGATAGTGAGCATAAGCAAGATTATTTCAGGAGAAGTATAGGTAGTGGCAGAAGAGTTATGAGAGAGGAGGAGAGAGGTAGTGAGACGACAAAAGAATTAAGGAAGAGCACATGGGAGAGGTACGTGGAGGGAAGACGATTAGGAGAAGAGAGGAGAGGTAGTGAGAGACAGATTTACGGAGAGAGAGGTAGTGAGAGAGTATTATGAGAGAGAAGGGAGGGTAGTGAGAGGAGCATTGGACAGAGCAGGAGAGGTAGTGCAAGGGACGAAGATTTAGGATAGAGAGAGGGGAAGGTATGTGAGAGACCGATTAGGTAGGGTAGAGGGTTAGTGAAGAGATAGAGGAGAGCTTGGGAGAGGTAGTTGATAGACAGATTAGGTATAGAAAGAGGGGAGGTAGTGTAGAGACGATATTAAGAGGGAGCAGGTAGTGAGCGACAGATTAGGAGAGAGAGGTGAGAGGTAGTGAGCAGGAGCAGAGAAAAGTCGGAGAACAGGAGAGGTAGTGAGACCGATCGCAGAATTAATGATGGGAGAGGTAGTGTACTAGACAGATTAGGAGAAGAGAGGGAGAGGTAGATGAGAGACAGACTTAGGAGAGACAGGGAGGGCTAGTGAGAAAGACAGATTAGGAGGAGAGTAGTGAGAGATAGAGTGGCGAGAGAGGTTATAGTGAAGAGAGAAGATTATTGGAGAGAGCAGAGATGAAGAGGATGAAAGAGAGAGGCGGAAGAGTTGGGGTGAGAGCTTGAATCTGTTTATAATGGTCTCTCTGCCAGTAATGGTCTCCTTGGAGGTAATAAGTCGCTCAAGCTGCTCCAGTATGGTGCTTCTTCCCTGCCAGTAATTGGTCCCCTGCTCTAGTATGTCCTGGCCAGTAATTGGTCTCGTTTTCTGCCAGTAATGTCCTTCCTCTGCCAGTACATGATCCTGAAACCAGTCAAAATGGTCCTCCTGCAGTAATGGTCTCCGTGCCAGTTAATTGTCCTCCTATGCCAGTAATGGTCCGCCTGCAGTAATGGTCCTAGCCTTCCGCTTGCATGTATATGAGGTCCTCCTGCCAGTAATCCTGATTTCATCCAGCATGTGACATGTTTTAGCTGGTCGAATCCGCAATGAGAATTAATCAAAGGTGATGGTAATGTTGTCCCTTGGTAATAGTGAGTCAGGGGATGTCTGTGTCTTATCTAGGTCCTTCTAGGATCTTCAGCACAACCTGCACGGTCAGTCGTGGTACCTTCCAGGAACGCCAATTTCTAGGCTCCCAAGAAGGGCTTCTAAACAGTCTTCGACCCCGCACGCCATAAGACTCCTGAATATCAAATTCAAATGGCTACCTGCAAGTACTATTTCCCTGCCCACCCCGCCCCCCCTCTTCTACACGTGGCTGCTACTGAGTCTGTTTATTATCGTATGCGTAGTCACTTTGATAACGTTTCTATCCATAGCATGTACATATTACCTTCAAAAGACCTCGACAACGGTGCCCGCAGATTGACTCTGTATCCCGGGTACCGAAAAGTGTTTATTTTAATTCAACGTGATATAGCTCTCTCACATTTGACCTGCTGTAGTTGCACCGACGCTCTGCTTGAAAACTGTCCACCAGTGTTCCTGACCCTGTATATAGTGCCTCCACAGTTGACTCTGTACTGGTCCATGCGCCCCTGATATAGCCTCCACATTTGACTCGTGTACTTGGACCCCCCTGTATATAGCCTCCCACATTGGACTCTGTATCTCTACCCCTGTATATAGCCTCCACGATGAGCTCTGTAACCGGTCCCCGCCTCTGTATATACGCGCTCCACATTGACTCTGTACTGGTTACCGGCCGCCCTGTCATATAGGGCCTCCCATTGCTCTGTACTCTTACCCCCTGTATATGAGCCTCACATTGACTCTGTACCAGTACCGCGTGAGTTTAACCAGTACTGCACCCTGTATATAGCACTCCACATTGACTCTGGGATCTGATACCGCCCTGTATATAGTTCCCCACATTGACTCTGTAACCGGTACCCGGGCAATTGAAAAAAATGCCCATGCTCATATAGCCTCGTCAAACATTGACCTATGTATCGGGTACAGTGCATCCTGTATAGTACCCCTCAAACACATTGGACCTACCTGTTCGCGGTACCGATTAAGAGCGTTTGACTTACCCCTTCGGAAAAGTGGATTATTTCTGTATTTCAACGATGACTCTCTGTGAGATAGCTTGTTTTTAGCTCGCTGAAAAGTGCAATTTAGTATCTTCAGTTTTTTTCAACATGATTTAAGAGCTTGTTCTCTGTTATTCTGTCTTATGGAAAAAAGATAAAAAATCAAAAAAGCCGGGTCCTTTAATCCCTCTATTGATATAGATATCTCCACACAATTGACTCTGTCGGTTCGCAGCCCAGTTACCTCCTGCTATATGTAACGCCTCCACTTGACTACTGTAACCCTGGGTACCCTCACCAGTGTTCCTCATCATGCCCCGTTATAAGCGCCAACGATTGATACTGTATCTTTTGTATAGACCCCGAGTACTGCAGCCTGTAAATAGCCTCCACATTGACTCTGTACGCAAGTACCAACCCTGTATATAGCCTCCACATTGACTCTGTACAATGAGTACCAGATTAACCCACGCCTCGTTTAGTCTCACATTGACTCTGTACGCAGTATCGCTCCTAAGTATATAGCCTCACACATTGACTCGTGTAATGGGTACCTTCGATCCAACAAATTGATTTATGCAGCTTTGGTTTATGAGGAAAAGTGCATTATTCTCCCTGTATATAGTCTCCACATTACTCTGTACCCAGTACCGTATTTACCCTATGTATATAGCCTCCCCACATTGACTCTGTACCACGGTACCATGATTTGGAGCATTGTTTTTTGGAAAAGTGTTTTTTTATTTCTGATTTATTTCACACCTGTATCATAGGGCCTCCACATTGACTCTGTACTGGTACCATGAAATTTTTAGAGGGGCCTTGTTTATGAAACAAGTGTTTTTTCAGGTTTTTTCAACTCCCTGTATATAGTCATCCACATCTGTACTCTGGTAACGCATGTTACACGCCACTGTATATACGGGCTCTCTACATTGGCTCTTGTACCAGTACCTCCTGTATTATACGCCCTTAACCATACATTGACTCTGTAGCCTGTACCGGAACCAACGCCCCTGTATGAATTTATTTCTTAGCCTCGCATTGAACTTCTGAGTACTGTATACCAGCCCTGTATCAGGTTGGCTAGCACTCGCACATTTGGACTCTGTTATCGGTACCGCTGAACAACTGTCCCACAGTCGTTCTATCATCTGAGTTTTACACCAGCTACTGCAAAAAAATTCACTTTACTAGAAGTGCAATCCAAACATGTTAAGCTTGTTTACTGGAAAAGTGATTATTTCATGTTTTCAAACATGATTTGGAGCTTAGTTTTGGAAAGTTTTATTTCTGTTTTTCAAGCATGATTTGGAGACTTCGTTTTAGCTGAAAAAGTGTTGTTTTCACGTTTTTCAACAAAAACATCCCTGTATAAGATATGCCTTCTCAAATTGACTATGTAGCCAGGACCCTTGGCTCTCCCTGTATTAAATAGCCTCCACATTGACTCTGTACCTGGGTAACCGCCTGTATATAAGGGCCTCCCACCATTGACTATGTGAACTAAAGGTACACCGCGTTTTACTCCTGTATATTCTAGCCTAGTAACATTGTCCTCTGTACTGGTATACCACTTCCCTGTCATAAATAGTCTCAACATTGACTCTGTACCAGTACCGGTTGCAGCTTGCCTCGTAGATATAATAGGCACTCCCATTGCACTCCTGTACTGTGCTCACCCACAGTGTTCACTATCACCCATGTATATACCTCTTCAATTGATGACTGTAGCTGGTTAACCTAGACAGTACCGTGTCATTATAGTCTCCCACACTTGACTCTGTACCAGTACCCCGAGAGCCTTCACATTGACTCTGTACCCGTACCTAAAATTCACTTACAGAGTGCCATCAAACATGATTTAGGAGCTTGTTTAGGAGAAAGTGATTATTGTCTGTATTTCAAACCATGCATTATGGAGCTTTGTTTTTGGACCCCTAGAATAGTGTAATTTTTTACTGCCTCCGAGTTCTCACATTGAACCATCTGTCACCTGGTACCTATTTAAGCCACTGGTCATATTAGTTCTCCACAATTGACTTCTGTAGCGCCAGTTACTTATCCCTGTATAGATAAAGCCTACGCTGCAGTTTTGCTTCTGTTATTCAAGCTTTAGTTACCCAACCATGGATTTGAGGCTTGTTTATGGACAAAGGCCTCGTGTATTGATTAAGGGCCTCCATCATCTGACTCTGTAGCCTAAGGTAAATTCCAAGGTTGCAGCTTTGCTGAAAACTGTCCACCCAGTGTGTCCTGATCACATCGAGTTTTAACAGTACTGCCCTGTATATAGCCTCCACATTGACTCCTGTAAGGTACACAAAAATTCAGCTTACAGAGTGCATGCAAACCACCTTGTATATAGCCTCCGAATCCTTTTTTTAAGCTCTGTAACCTGTACGCCCCTGTATTTGTTTTATCTCCTGCCCACAGGACAAGTGATTATTTCTGTATTGACTCTGTACACCGCGTTACCCCCGTTATATAGCCTCCACATTGACTCTGTACGTACCCCTGTATATAGCCTCCACATTGACTCTGTACCGGTACCATGATTTGGAGCTTTGTTTTTTGGAGAAAGTGTTTATTCGTCTCGTTTTTTCCACATGAAATAGAGTCTGTTTATGACAAAAGTGTTTTTCAGTTTTCAACTGAATTTAAGAGTCTGTTTATGGAAAAGTCGCTGTATATAGTTCCTTCACTACATTGACTCTGTTATCTGCGCGGTGTAATTTCAGGGTTGCAGCTTGCTGAAAACTTCCACAGTGTTCCTATCTGCGAGTTTAACAGTACTCCCTGTATATAGCTCCATTGAAATCTGTAACCGGTACCCCTGTTATAGCTCCAGCTATTCGACTCTGTACTGTAACCTCGCAACAAACACTTTGTCAACATAGCTCCCCATGACTCCGGTACCTGGCCTTTACAGGAGTGCAATCAAAATCGCCTGGTAATAGTCCTCTCACCTTGACTCTGTATGCCGGTACCGAGCTTTGGTTTACCCTGTATTATAAGTCTCTCACACTTGACTCTGTACCGGTACCTGTAATATAGCCTCCCACATTGGACTCTGTACCGGTACCCCGGGAAAAGTGATTATTATCTGTATTTCAACACCCTGTATATGAGCCCCACTCTATAGTTATTTTAGAACTGCCAGGCTCACTTTAATTATTGATTTATATTATTTTGTTACTTTTATTCTTTCTTTTTTCGGTTATTTTTCTTAAACTTGCATTGTTGGTTAAAGGCTTGTAACGAAACAGTTTTCGATAGTTGTATTCTGGGGCCTTTTGCCAATCCGTACAAATGAAAAATTTTGATTATGAAGATACGTAACTTATGTAAGTTAGAGTATTGATTATAACTGTTGGCATAGAAAGGATAATACATTTATTTAGCAAATAGGTAAGGTTTTCTCGTTCATATCCTGGATCTGATCAGGGGAACAAATCCTAATGGCCCTGTAGTTATAGATTATAGGTGTTTTCTAATACCGACCGTACTAGTGTGGCGATCATACCTTTTCACTATGCTCTGGTCAATTCTGCGGAATCTTTATCAATTATTACTACCGACTGATTTCCTAGGGTGGAAGAAGTGCCATATTATTTATATAAGAGTAAGACGCAGGACGACAGTGCTCTAAGTATAGCAACGTGACATTAATTGATTTATAATGGACACCCAGATGTGTTCTAGATCTCGAGGACAATGACTGTCCGTTCACTAACGGATTCTAACATTCTAATACTGTTCCTCCTACACCCAATTATTACATTCCTGAAGACGGCGATGCCAACACAAAGGCACTATTGTCCCAGTTAAAACAATATCTGTAAAACGATTATGCTTTTATTGTGTACATTTAAACACTTTTTGAATTAGATACACAGCAGTCAATCCACATATTACACTTCAGTCTGATCGTCAAACTTCTCTGTTGTTGTTGGTGTGTTATAGTGTGTTTTTACCTGCTTGCTCTGTATCTGGGATAATAAAATGGATTCATGATAGGTGGCTTGTAGTTAGAAAAACGTATTCCCCGCATTTTCTCGATAATAGGCAGAATAAGAAAAAGCTTGTTTTAAAACCACGCGGTCATAATTGAATTCTGCTCAGAAAACCCGTTGGGTCTGTATTCACTGCGCAGGCACACAGATCCTTACACTACCAATTGTGTCGATTAGTGGTTAATGTGTGCGGCTGCCCCCAACCTCTCAGCTCCATGGCAGAGTATGTAGAATTAAGCGAGGAAATAGCTTTAAAACGGCAAACTCCCTCTCGCCTATCTCCTTTGAACACCTCCTTCCCTAATCTCCTTCGCCTATATCAGAATCACTGCTCTTCCTTAGTACCCCGTGTGAAAACTACAGCTTTGTCCTCTTATGTGCCAGTCAGGCATTCCTCAATAAGCGATCTGTAGTAATCTTCGGGGGAAGTGAGGGTTAAGATGATGGACGGGAGGGGAGGTGGGGACCGAGAGGAAGGGAGGCGGAGGACCCAGGGAGGGAAGAGGCGAGAACATCAGATCTAATGTCGTAGCTGAGATCTACCCTGGGAGAGACCGACTCTGTCCTACTTTAGCCTGTTGTAAGTTGGACCCCTCTCACCCTTCCCCTCTTAGCCCTGGGTTGTGTAAAGGGTGTGGTGTAGACCCTCTCACCTTCCCCCTTAGCCCTGGTTGTGATAAACGGGTGGTCTTGGTCATTTTGTGGTGTGCCATTGGCAGCAGGACAGAGCACAGGGTTTGGCATCATAAACACGGTGCTTTCCAAGTTGTGGCTGTAACCTCTGAACTTAGTGTGAGT
>NW_019943834.1:140251-148598 GCF_002910315.2 Salvelinus sp. IW2-2015
TGTTTCCCTTGTATTTATAATATTATTTGTTTTGGTCATTTATGCTTACTTGTACATATTATTTTATACTCTGATGTGTATATTATACAGTATATTATAGGTTTATTGTGAGATATTCAAATTTTGCGCTATTTATATGGCTCTATTTACGTTCCAATATTTGTTTATTTAATTCTATTGTTTATTCCAGTTTATTTCTCTGTCAAGTTGTAACCTATCCTATCTATTTTAATCGCATTGCTGTAGCTTTATTTTTTCTGGCACGTTATAGCTCTTCCATCCGTATCCATTTATTGCAAATCCGTTAGTATCTTCTATATATACAATTTATATGACTATATTCTTTATTTTTCACGTGGTCCATATTTTACCAGCTTCCCTTCTCTACTTTTATATCACGTTCTTTTGCTTACAACGTTCTCAACGTATACATTGATCCTAGACTTAGTAATTATTTATTTTCTTTTCTTTTTCTTCCATCACACAGCATGATGCTTTACTATTTACTGCTTTTTTTTTTTCCTTTATTCCTGCTAATTCTCTACTCTTATGGTTCCTATACTTTTTCTTGGATTATTCTACTTGTTTTATTCCACTATTCCAGTCTAGTCTGTTCCTATTTTATCACCTTTACTTTTATGTGTTCATATTTCGTATAGTGTGTATTGGTTCTTTTAAGTTATTTTAATATCTCCTATATAGTACCTTATTTATCTGTCATTATTCTGTCTTCACTATTTCATACTTGCAATAATTTGCTTCAATCGGAGTTTTCATAAGTATATAACTATTTTCGACGATGTAATTTCATTAAAATCCTATTACTAGGATGTTAATTAAGTATTCTATCATTCTACATCGTATTATGGCGTATTTTGAGATACTTCATTATCTCTGTTTACTGTTGTTCTTTTGGCTTCTCTATCCCGGCGTTGTGTTCCGCCCTTCTTTGTATTATATCCATGTACTGCTGTCCCTCCATATCGAAATTATCTAGTATTTTATTATTGTTATGCTTCTTATGTTACGTTTATTTTCTTTATTTTTTATTATTTATTTACTCACCTTTCAAATATAACATTTAACAATTAATATTTTAATGTAATCCTAATTTTTAACAGGGAAGGCATATTGAGACCTAGTTAGGAATCAGTCAAAGAAAATCAATTCATAGGCCCTAATGTATGGATTTCACATTACTGGGAGAATGCAGATATGCAATCTGTTTTGTCATCAGATACCTTTAAGGTAAAAAGGCTTAGGGGCCTTCGCCGAGTAGCACCGCGTGTCTCAAGGCACTTGCATCGCAGTTAAGAGCGCCAAGCTATCGAGCCTCGGGTTCTTGATACAGCGGCCTATGTCACAGGCAACCGTGACGCGGAGCGAGACCCTGAGCAGCGCACAAGTGGCCCAGCGTACGTCCGGAGTTAGGAGGTTCGACAGGGGGCTAGCCTCGATGTTCTGTTGGTTTTACTTGGTCTCCACGCGCCGCTTCTAGCGACTTCATTCGCAGCGCGGCACCTGCAGGCTGGACCTCGGTCAATTCAGTTGTAATAGTGTTTCCTGCGCGATACATATCAGCTGGCTTCCGTGGTAGTGGGCGGGTGTGGTTGACGGAGCGCGGTTCGGGTGTATCGTTCTCGAGAAGCCTCCCCCATTGACTAGACCTTCGCTCCTTCTCCCGAGACCGTTGGGGAGTTAGCCATGCAATGAGACACAGGGTACTCGAAATTGAAGGTGAGAAAAAAGAGGGTACTAAAAGAGAGCAGGTCCCAGTGTGATCCCTGTGAGTTCTAACCTTTATTGTACTTTCAAGAATTCCGAACCTCTAAACCCCCAACCAATCACGATGGCCTGAGTTCTGTTCACTAAGTTAACCATGACACAGGCGTCAGTGCCTCAGGCCTTTATCTGAGGGCAATTTATTCAGTAAAACTACTGTAATGTTTCGGGCAGTAATACCTTGCATTGCCAACGCTGACAGAAAATCTTTACTGGTGCATATGCTGCAGAAAGAAGAGAAAAGGGTGGTAGGGAGAAAATGAAGTGAGATAAGGTGGTTGCGAGAGAAAGAGCGAGATGAAGAGTAGTGAGAGGAACAGATGGGAGGATACTTTTAGGTAAGTGAGGTGAGCGACGACGGAGTGAGGGAGGGAAGACGCGAGTGAGGGAGAAGATTAGAAAAGAGAGGCAGCAGTGTAGTGAGAGACAGCATTAGGAGAGCAGAGGGATGAAACAGGCAACTACAGAAAACACGAGGCAGATCAATTCCAACCGCCGAGAATTCTAATCGCCACACAAGTAAGAATATAATGTTGAACGGCATTCGCGACATACGATGTATGGCGGCAACAGTACGTGTAGACATACTGAGATAACGCGGAGAGGGACACCAAAATTGAGGAGTACTAGTCGCAGATACGATTGGAGAGACAGGAGCAGTGATGGTCAGGTGAATAGCTTCAGAATAGGCAGAGAGATCGGAGAGTAGTGAGAGACCATATTAGGAGAACAGGAAGTAGTGAGAGACAGATTAGAGGGAGAGGCGAGAAGCGGTACGAGCAGACAATAAGAGAGACCGGTAGTGAGAGACAGATTCAGTGAGAGAGAAATTTAGGGCATGGAGGTATCGTGAGATACAGATTAGGAGAGGAGGTAGTGAGAGAGATACATGAGACGAGAGGAGAGTAGTCGAGGACAGATAGAGAGAACAGGAGAGGTGGAGGAAGAATTAGAGAGAAGAGGAGGAGAGGTAGTGAGAGCAGATTAGGAGCAGAGAGGTAGTTGAGAATAAGATTATGAGAGAGAGGAGAGATAGTGACATGACGATTAGAGTAGTTACAGAGAGGAGTTTGAGGAGAGAGATTAGGAGAGAGAGGGAGATGGTAGTGAGAGTACAGATTAGGTAGGGAGAGTAGGAGAGATAGACGAGGTGGGAGAGGTAGTGCAGAGAAGATAGAGAGAGAGGCAGAGGGTAGTGAGAGACAGATTAAGAGAGAGGGTAGTGAGAGACAGATTATGAGAGAAGGGAGAGGCTAGTGGAGACAGATATGTAGAGATGACAGGGTAGTGAGAGACATTATTAAAGAGGGATGAGGTAGTGAGAGACAGAATTAGGAGAGAGAGGAGATGGTAGTGAGATAGCAGATTAGGAGAGAGAGGTATGAGAGGAGATTTGTTATGGAGAAGGGAAAGATTAGGTAGAGGTAGGTGAGAGACAGATTAGGAGAGCCAGGAGGATGTAGTGAGAGACAGATTAGAGGAAGTAGTGAGACAGAATTAGGGAGAGAGGAGATGTATGAGAGTAACAGATTAGGAGAGACAGGGAGAGGTAGTGAGAGAACAGATTAGGAGGGAGATGTAGGGGAGAGATTAGATGGTGAGCAGGTTGTGAGTGAGACAGATGGAGGAGAAAAGAGAGGAGATGAAGAGAGAAGAGAGAAAGGGGAGTTCAGGGAGAGAGAGCTAAGTCTGTTAATGCCTCCTGGCAGTTATATGGTCCTCCTGCAGTAATGGTCCGGGCCCTGCCAGTAATGGTCCTCCCTGCCAGCTCAATGTCCTACCTGCCAGTAATGTCCTGCCCAGTAATGCCTCCTGCCAGTAATGGTCCTCCTGCCAGTAATGGGTCCTCCTGCCGTAAGGGTCTCCTGCCAGTAATGTCTGGCCAGTAATGGTCCGGCCTTGCCAGTATGGTTCCTCCTGCAGTAATGGTCCTCCGGGCCAGTAATGGTCCTCCCTGCCAGTTAATGTCCTCCTGCCACTTAATCCTGATCCGCCATCAGCAATGTGACAATGTTAGCTGGTCAGATCCGTGATTATCAACGTCAATGGTAAGGTCCTTGGAAAGTCAAAGGGTATGTTCTGTGTTTATCTTTAGGCCTTCCTTGCCATCTTCAGCACAACCGCACGGCAGCTCGGGTACTCCAGGAGACGCAAATTTCTAGGCTCCCAAGAGCTTCTAAACAGGTCTTCGACCCGCAACGCCATAAGACCCTGAATATCAAATTCAAATGGCTACCTCAGACTATTTCCCGCCCACCCCCCCCCCCTCTTCTACACTGGCTGCTACGAGTCTGTTTATTAGTCTATGGCGGTAGTCACTTAGATAACTTCTACCTAGCATGTAATATTACCTCAAAAAAGACCTCGACAACGGTGCCCGCAGATTGACTCTGTATCCCGGGTACCGAAGGTTTTAATCACCTGTGATATAGCCTCCACATTGACTCTGTGTCCCGACCTCTCTTGAAAAGTAATCGCCCTGTATATAGCCATCCACATCTGACTCCTGTACTGGTCAGCGCCCCTGATTATAGCCTCCACATTGACTTCTGTACTTGGGACCCCCCTATATATTAGCCTCCAAAAAACAATGGACTCTGTATCTCCCTTATACCCCCGATGTAGTCTAACGGTCTCGATATACGCCTCCACATTGACTCTGTACGGTACGCCGCCCTGTCATATACTCATGTCTGACTCTTCCCTGTTATAGCCACATTGACTCCTTAGTACCGCGTTTACCCTCCCTGTATATAGCCTCCACATTGACTCTGGACTCGATACCCCCTGTATATCAGCCCCACACTTGACTCGTACCAGATACCCCTCTGTCATTATAGCCATCTCCCATTGACTCTGGACTGAATACCCCGGCTACTATAGCCTCTACAACATTGACTTCGTGTTACCGGGTTACCCCCTTGCTATATAGCCTCCACATCTTGACTCGTGGTATCGGTACCCCCTGTTATAGCCCGCCAGCATAGACTTCTGTTCCGTACCCCCTGTATATAGCCTCCACATGTATCCGTACCGGTACCCCGGTATTATAAGCCTCCACAGTGACTCTGTACCAGTACCTCCCGTATATAGCCTCTTACAATTGAAATCGAATAGAAAAACGAGTACAGCCCACCTGATAAAATATACCATCACAACAAGTAAGGACTACTGTACTGAATACACCCGGATATAGGCCTACCACAAATTGAATCATGTACAACAAGATACACCCACTGATATAATAGCACTCACACATGGACGCTGTACGTGGTACCCCCCATGTATATAGTCAATCCACAATTGACAATCTTACCAGTACCCCAACTAAGTAAAAAATATAGCCATACACAATAGAACTCTGTTACTGAGAATGAATACCCCCATAGTCTATAAAAGTCTCCAACAATATAGAAACGATCATGATGACACAAAAAGTAACAAAACACCACAAACAGAAGATAATAAAAATAGCAACTCCACAATTGACTACTGTACCAAAGTTAACACCCCTGATAATAATAGCCTCCAACAAAAATGGAACTCACTAATAAACTGTACCCCCTGTATAAATAAGATACTCAAACAAAAAAAAACAATTGACTCAAATCTGATAACCAAAAGTAACCCCCATGAACTAAAAAAAGAATAAGACCATACACAAAAAAAACAAAAATAAAAAAAATGAAACATAAAAACTAAGATTAAAACCGATAAAAACAACAAACAACAAAATGTAATAAATAAGCACAACAAAAACAATATAAGAACTCAAATTAACATACCCCCATACAGGTAATATAGCCTCACACAAAAATTGAAAACATCAATGGAACTGAAATAAAAACACAACACGGTAATAAATAAAGACAAACATAACACCAACATATACAACATCTGTAATACAAGGTTACCCACTCATAATAGTATAAAAAAATTAAAATCGAACCTCCAAACAATGATGAAACAAAACTAAAAAACCAAGAAAATAAAAAAAACGAAAAAAAAAAGAGTAACACCCAACGGTATAAATAAGCAAACAAATACACAAAACCAAAAAAAAAAACATAATGACAAAATAACAAGAAAATAGATGACCAAGATACCGCCTGTATATAGCCTCCACGATTGACTCATGTACCGGTACCCCCGTGTATATAGCCTCAACATTGACTCTGTACCATACCGCCCGTATATAGCCTCCACATGACTCTGTAGCCAGTACCCCCTGTTAATAGCCTCCACATTTGACTCTGTATGTACCCCATGGTATAGTAGCCTCCATACATGGAATCTCGTCTAGAAGCTTTGATACATCCCCTGTATAATAGCTCACACATTGAACTCAATGAGAGTAGCAAGTACCCAGGCTTGTACATATACCGCCCCATTTGACTCTATGTAGCACTGTCTCCATGGGCAACACCTCAGCATTTGATCGGATCCTTTGGAAAATACAGTCGTACCCCGTTAATATAGTCTGCATTGACTCTGACCGTGTATACCCCGGATATAGCCTCCGACATTGACTCGTGTGACCGAGTACCCCCTGTATATAGCCTCCACAATCTCAGACTACTGACCTACCGGTACCCCCTGTATATATGCCTCCACTAGTGACTCCTGAATCCGTCACCACCCGTGTCTCATATAGCCTGCCACAGAGATCTCAGTCGTACTGACTCTGACCTCTGTACCCCCTGGCTATATAGCCTCCTACCCAATCTAGCAACATCGCTTTAGTACCAAGGTACCGCACCTGAGATATAGCCTCTCACATTGACTCCTGTACCTGTTACCCCCTGTATAATAGCCTTCCACATTGGACTCTTACCGGTAACCCCCTTATTATAGCCTCCTACATTGACTCATGTTACCGGTACCGCCCTGTAGAATAGCCTCCACAATTGACTCGGTACCTGGTAACTCCCCTTATATTAGCCTCCATTATTGACTCTGTACTTGTTACGCCCTTATATAGCTCTCCACATTGACTCGTACGGTACCCCTGCACCCCCTGTATATAGCCTCCACATTGACTCTGTACCGGTACCCCCTGTATATAGTCTCCACATTGACTCTGTACCGGTAACCCCTGTATATAGCCTCCACATTGACTCTGTACCGGTACCCCCTGTATATAGCCCCACTATTGTTATTTTACTGCTGCTCTTTAATTATTATTTAATTATTTGTTACTTTTATTTRWTTTTTTTTAGGTATTTTTCTTAAACTTGCATTGTTGGTTAAAGGCTTGTAAGTAAGCATTTCACTGTTGTATTCGGCCGCACGTGACAAATAAAAATTTGATTTGAAGTACGTAACCTTATGTAGAGATGTAGATATACTGTTGGCCATTAGAAAGGTAATACATTTATTAGGCAAATAGTGTTTTTTTTTCATAATCACTGAATCTGATCAGGGGAAAAAATCTAGGCCCTGTAGTTAATTATAGGTGTTTTAATACCAACACGTACTGTGGCATGATACCTTTTACACATGCTCTTGTCATTCTGTCAGTCTTACTAATTATACTACCGCTGTTTCTAGGGTGGAAGTCATTTATTTTATAAGAGTGACAGCAGCGCATTGCTAAGTTAACAACGTGACATTAATTGAGTTATAATGACACCAGATGTGTTCTAGAATCTCGAGGACAACTGTCTCGTCACTAACGGGATTCTAAATCTAATACTGTTCCTCCTCCCATTTACTTRCTGAACGGGGATGCCAACACAAAGCAGCTATTGTCCCAGTTAAAACAATATCTGTAAACGATATGCTTGTTATTGTGTACATTAAACTCTTTGAATTAGATACACAGCAGTCAATCCACATATACACTTCAGTCTGATCGTAACTTCTCTGTGTGTTTGGTGTGTTATAGGTGTTTTTACCTGCTTGTCTTATCTGGGATAATAAAGATGGATTCATTGATAGGTGGCTTGTCAGTTAGAAAACGTTATTCCCCTCCTTTTCTCTCGATAATAGCAGAAGAAGAAAAAGCTTGTTTAAACCACCGGTCATAGATTGATCTGCTCAGAAACCGTTGTGGTCTGTATTCACTGCAGGCACACAGTCCTTACATACACATTGTGTGATTAGTGGTTAATGTTGCGGCTGCCCCCAACCCTCTCAGCTCCATGGCAGATATGTAGAATTGCAGGAAATTAGCTTTAAAACGGCAAACTCCCTCTCTCCTTCCCTATCTCCTTCCCTACCTCCTTCCCTATCTCCTTCCCTATATCAGAACACTGCTCTTCTTTGTACCCCGGTTGAAACTACAGCTTGTCCTCTTTGTCCAGTCAGGCATTCCTCACATAGCGATCTGTGTATCTTCTGGGGGGAGTGAGGGAAGGATGGAGGGAGGGAGGGAGGGACCGAGGGAGGGAGGGAGAGACCGAGGGAGGGAAGGAGGGAGAACATCAGATCTAATGTCGACTGAGATCTACCCTGGGAGAGACACTCTAGTCCCTCTCACCTTCCCTCTTAGCCCTGGTTGTGGTAAAGGGTGGTGTAGACCCTCTCACCTTCCCCCTTAGCCCTGGTTGTGATAAAGGGTGGT